>NW_027052639.1:0-20634 GCF_958450345.1 Calliphora vicina
TAAATCGCAATTCTAAAGGCCCCTAAAGAGCTAGGAAGCTAAATTTTTTTATATTTGGATGGCATGAGATTGTAGCTTTCTAACAAGGTATAACTTATGTAGCTAGCATAAATAGTACCCGATATATATGCGGGCATATCGGACATTTTTCGAAAAATGTCCCAAAATTACCCAAGTTTTTAACGACTTCATATAAATCGCAATTCTAAAGGCCCCTAAAGAGCTAGGAAGCTAAATTTTTTTATATTTGGATGGCATGAGATTGTAGCTTTCTAACAAGGTATAACTTATGTATCTAGCATAAATAGTACCCGATATATATGCGGGTATATCGGACATTTTTCAAAAAATGTCCCAAAATTACCCCAGTTTTTAACGACTTCATATAAATCGCAATTTTAAAAGGCCCTAAAGAGCTAGGAAGCTAAATTTTTTTATATTTGGATGGCATGAGATTGTAGCTTTCTAACAAGGTATAACTTATGTAGCTAGCATAAATAGTACCCGATATATATGCGGGTATATCGGACATTTTTCAAAAAATGTCCCAAAATTACCCCAGTTTTTAACGACTTCATATAAATCGCAATTATAAAGGCCCCTAAAGAGCTAGGAAGCTAAATTTTTTTATATTTGGATGACATGAGATTGTAGCTTTCTAACAAGGTATAACTTATGTAGCTAGCATAAATAGTACCCGATATATATGCGGGCATATCGGACATTTTTCGAAAAATGTCCCAAAATTACCCAAGTTTTTAACGACTTCATATAAATCGCAATTCTAAAGGCCCCTAAAGAGCTAGGAAGCTAAATTTTTTTATATTTGGATGGCATGAGATTGTAGCTTTCTAACAAGGTATAACTTATGTAGCTAGCATAAATAGTACCCGATATATATGCGGGCATATCGGACATTTTTCGAAAAATGTCCCAAAATTACCCCAGTTTTTAACGACTTCATATAAATCGCAATTATAAAGGCCCCTAAAGAGCTAGGAAGCTAAATTTTTTTATATTTGGATGGCATGAGATTGTAGCTTTCTAACAAGGTATAACTTATGTAGCTAGCATAAATAGTACCCGATATATATGCGGGCATATCGGACATTTTTCGAAAAATGTCCCAAAATTACCCAAGTTTTTAACGACTTCATATAAATCGCAATTCTAAAGGCCCCTAAAGAGCTAGGAAGCTAAATTTTTTTATATTTGGATGACATGAGATTGTAGCTTTCTAACAAGGTATAACTTATGTAGCTAGCATAGCTTTCTAACAAGGTATAACTTATGTAGCTAGCATAAATAGTACCCGATATATATGCGGGTATATCGGACATTTTTCAAAAAATGTCCCAAAATTACCCCAGTTTTTAACGACTTCATATAAATCGCAATTATAAAGGCCCCTAAAGAGCTAGGAAGCTAATTTTTTTATATTTGGATGACATGAGATTGTAGCTTTCTAACAAGGTATAACTTATGTAGCTAGCATAAATAGTACCCGATATATATGCGGGTATATCGGACATTTTTCAAAAAATGTCTCAAAATTACCCCAGTTTTTAACGACTTCATATAAATCGCAATTTTAAAAGGCCCTAAAGAGCTAGGAAGCTAAATTTTTTTATATTTGGATGACATGAGATTGTAGCTTTCTAACAAGGTATAACTTATGTAGCTAGCATAAATAGTACCCGATATATATGCGGGTATATCGGACATTTTTCAAAAAATGTCCCAAAATTACCCCAGTTTTTAACGACTTCATATAAATCGCAATTTTAAAAGGCCCTAAAGAGCTAGGAAGCTAAATTTTTTTATATTTGGATGGCATGAGATTGTAGCTTTCTAACAAGGTATAACTTATGTAGCTAGCATAAATAGTACCCGATATATATGCGGGTATATCGGACATTTTTCAAAAAATGTCCCAAAATTACCCCAGTTTTTAACGACTTCATATAAATCGCAATTATAAAGGCCCCTAAAGAGCTAGGAAGCTAAATTTTTTTATATTTGGATGGCATGAGATTGTAGCTTTCTAACAAGGTATAACTTATGTAGCTAGCATAAATAGTACCCGATATATATGCGGGCATATCGGACATTTTTCGAAAAATGTCCCAAAATTACCCAAGTTTTTAACGACTTCATATAAATCGCAATTCTAAAGGCCCCTAAAGAGCTAGGAAGCTAAATTTTTTTATATTTGGATGGCATGAGATTGTAGCTTTCTAACAAGGTATAACTTATGTAGCTAGCATAAATAGTACCCGATATATATGCGGGTATATCGGACATTTTTCAAAAAATGTCCCAAAATTACCCCAGTTTTTAACGTCTTCATATAAATCGCAATTATAAAGGCCCCTAAAGAGCTAGGAAGCTACATTTTTTTATATTTGGATGGCATGAGATTGTAGCTTTCTAACAAGGTATAACTTATGTAGCTAGCATAAATAGTACCCGATATATATGCGGGTATATCGGACATTTTTCAAAAAATGTCCCAAAATTACCCCAGTTTTTAACGACTTCATATAAATCGCAATTTTAAAAGGCCCTAAAGAGCTAGGAAGCTAAATTTTTTATATTTGGATGACATGAGATTGTAGCTTTCTAACAAGGTATAACTTATGTAGCTAGCATAAATAGTACCCGATATATATGCGGGTATATCGGACATTTTTCAAAAATGTCCCAAAATTACCCCAGTTTTTAACGACTTCATATAAATCGCAATTTTAAAAGGCCCTAAAGAGCTAGGAAGCTAAATTTTTTTATATTTGGATGGCATGAGATTGTAGCTTTCTAACAAGGTATAACTTATGTAGCTAGCATAAATAGTACCCGATATATATGCGGGTATATCGGACATTTTTCAAAAAATGTCCCAAAATTACCCCAGTTTTTAACGACTTCATATAAATCGCAATTATAAAGGCCCCTAAAGAGCTAGGAAGCTAAATTTTTTTATATTTGGATGGCATGAGATTGTAGCTTTCTAACAAGGTATAACTTATGTAGCTAGCATAAATAGTACCCGATATATATGCGGGCATATCGGACATTTTTCGAAAAATGTCCCAAAATTACCCCAGTTTTTAACGACTTCATATAAATCGCAATTATAAAGGCCCCTAAAGAGCTAGGAAGCTAAATTTTTTTATATTTGGATGGCATGAGATTGTAGCTTTCTAACAAGGTATAACTTATGTAGCTAGCATAAATAGTACCCGATATATATGCGGGCATATCGGACATTTTTCGAAAAATGTCCCAAAATTACCCAAGTTTTTAACGACTTCATATAAATCGCAATTCTAAAGGCCCCTAAAGAGCTAGGAAGCTAAATTTTTTTATATTTGGATGGCATGAGATTGTAGCTTTCTAACAAGGTATAACTTATGTAGCTAGCATAAATAGTACCCGATATATATGCGGGTATATCGGACATTTTTCAAAAAATGTCCCAAAATTACCCCAGTTTTTAACGACTTCATATAAATCGCAATTATAAAGGCCCCTAAAGAGCTAGGAAGCTAAATTTTTTTATATTTGGATGGCATGAGATTGTAGCTTTCTAACAAGGTATAACTTATGTAGCTAGCATAAATAGTACCCGATATATATGCGGGCATATCGGACATTTTTCGAAAAATGTCCCAAAATTACCCCAGTTTTTAACGACTTCATATAAATCGCAATTATAAAGGCCCCTAAAGAGCTAGGAAGCTAAATTTTTTTATATTTGGATGGCATGAGATTGTAGCTTTCTAACAAGGTATAACTTATGTAGCTAGCATAAATAGTACCCGATATATATGCGGGCATATCGGACATTTTTCGAAAAATGTCCCAAAATTACCCAAGTTTTTAACGACTTCATATAAATCGCAATTCTAAAGGCCCCTAAACAGCTAGGAAGCTAAATTTTTTTATATTTGGATGACATGAGATTGTAGCTTTCTAACAAGGTATAACTTATGTAGCTAGCATAAATAGTACCCGATATATATGCGGGTATATCGGACATTTTTCAAAAAATGTCCCAAAATTACCCCAGTTTTTAACGACTTCATATAAATCGCAATTTTAAAAGGCCCTAAAGAGCTAGGAAGCTAAATTTTTTTATATTTGGATGACATGAGATTGTAGCTTTCTAACAAGGTATAACTTATGTAGCTAGAATAAATAGTACCCGATATATATGCGGGTATATCGGACATTTTTCAAAAAATGTCCCAAAATTACCCCAGTTTTTAACGACTTCATATAAATCGCAATTTTAAAAGGCCCTAAAGAGCTAGGAAGCTAAATTTTTTTATATTTGGCTGGCATGAGATTGTAGCTTTCTAACAAGGTATAACTTATGTAGCTAGCATAAATAGTACCCGATATATATGCGGGTATATCGGACATTTTTCAAAAAATGTCCCAAAATTACCCCAGTTTTTAACGACTTCATATAAATCGCAATTATAAAGGCCCCTAAAGAGCTAGGAAGCTAAATTTTTTTATATTTGGATGGCATGAGATTGTAGCTTTCTAACAAGGTATAACTTATGTAGATAGCATAAATAGTACCCGATATATATGCGGGCATATCGGACATTTTTCGAAAAATGTCCCAAAATTACCCAAGTTTTTAACGACTTCATATAAATCGCAATTCTAAAGGCCCCTAAAGAGCTAGGAAGCTAAATTTTTTTATATTTGGATGGCATGAGATTGTAGCTTTCTAACAAGGTATAACTTATGTAGCTAGCATAAATAGTACCCGATATATATGCGGGTATATCGGACATTTTTCAAAAATGTCCCAAAATTACCCCAGTTTTTAACGTCTTCATATAAATCGCAATTATAAAGGCCCCTAAAGAGCTACGAAGCTACATTTTTTTATATTTGGATGGCATGAGATTGTAGCTTTCTAACAAGGTATAACTTATGTAGCTAGCATAAATAGTACCCGATATATATGCGGGTATATCGGACATTTTTCAAAAAATGTCCCAAAATTACCCCAGTTTTTAACGACTTCATATAAATCGCAATTATAAAGGCCCCTAAAGAGCTAGGAAGCTAAATTTTTTTATATTTGGATGGCATGAGATTGTAGCTTTCTAACAAGGTATAACTTATGTAGCTAGCATAAATAGTACCCGATATATATGCGGGTATATCGGACATTTTTCAAAAAATGTCCCAAAATTACCCCAGTTTTTAACGACTTCATATAAATCGCAATTTTAAAAGGCCCTAAAGAGCTAGGAAGCTAAATTTTTTTATATTTGGATGACATGAGATTGTAGCTTTCTAACAAGGTATAACTTATGTAGCTAGCATAAATAGTACCCGATATATATGCGGGTATATCGGACATTTTTCAAAAAATGTCCCAAAATTACCCCAGTTTTTAACGACTTCATATAAATCGCAATTTTAAAAGGCCCTAAAGAGCTAGGAAGCTAAATTTTTTTATATTTGGATGGCATGAGATTGTAGCTTTCTAACAAGGTATAACTTATGTAGCTAGCATAAATAGTACCCGATATATATGCGGGTATATCGGACATTTTTCAAAAAATGTCCCAAAATTACCCCAGTTTTTAACGACTTCATATAAATCGCAATTATAAAGGCCCCTAAAGAGCTAGGAAGCTAAATTTTTTTATATTTGGATGGCATGAGATTGTAGCTTTCTAACAAGGTATAACTTATGTAGCTAGCATAAATAGTACCCGATATATATGCGGGCATATCGGACATTTTTCGAAAAATGTCCCAAAATTACCCAAGTTTTTAACGACTTCATATAAATCGCAATTCTAAAGGCCCCTAAAGAGCTAGGAAGCTAAATTTTTTTATATTTGGATGGCATGAGATTGTAGCTTTCTAACAAGGTATAACTTATGTAGCTAGCATAAATAGTACCCGATATATATGCGGTCCCAAAATTACCCCAGTTTTTAACGACTTCATATAAATCGCAATTATAAAGGCCCCTAAAGAGCTAGGAAGCTAAATTTTTTTATATTTGGATGGCATGAGATTGTAGCTTTCTAACAAGGTATAACTTATGTAGCTAGCATAAATAGTACCCGATATATATGCGGGCATATCGGACATTTTTCGAAAAATGTCCCAAAATTACCCAAGTTTTTAACGACTTCATATAAATCGCAATTCTAAAGGCCCCTAAAGAGCTAGGAAGCTAAATTTTTTTTATATTTGGATGACATGAGATTGTAGCTTTCTAACAAGGTATAACTTATGTAGCTAGCATAAATAGTACCCGATATATATGCGGGTATATCGGACATTTTTCAAAAAATGTCCCAAAATTACCCCAGTTTTTAACGACTTCATATAAATCGCAATTTTAAAAGGCCCTAAAGAGCTAGGAAGCTAAATTTTTTTATATTTGGATGACATGAGATTGTAGCTTTCTAACAAGGTATAACTTATGTAGCTAGCATAAATAGTACCCGATATATATGCGGGTATATCGGACATTTTTCAAAAAATGTCTCAAAATTACCCCAGTTTTTAACGACTTCATATAAATCGCAATTTTAAAAGGCCCTAAAGAGCTAGGAAGCTAAATTTTTTTATATTTGGATGACATGAGATTGTAGCTTTCTAACAAGGTATAACTTATGTAGCTAGCATAAATAGTACCCGATATATATGCGGGTATATCGGACATTTTTCAAAAAATGTCCCAAAATTACCCCAGTTTTTAACGACTTCATATAAATCGCAATTTTAAAAGGCCCTAAAAATGTAGCCCCTAGCTACATTTTTTTATATTTGGATGGCATGAGATTGTAGCTTTCTAACAAGGTATAGCTTATGTAGCTAGCATAAATAGTACCCGATATATATGCGGGTATATCGGACATTTTTCAAAAAATGTCCCAAAATTACCCCAGTTTTTAACGACTTCATATAAATCGCAATTATAAAGGCCCCTAAAGAGCTAGGAAGCTACATTTTTTTATATTTGGATGGCATGAGATTGTAGCTTTCTAACAAGGTATAACTTATGTAGCTAGCATAAATAGTACCCGATATATATGCGGGTATATCGGACATTTTTCAAAAAATGTCCCAAAATTACCCCAGTTTTTAACGACTTCATATAAATCGCAATTTTAAAAGGCCCTAAAGAGCTAGGAAGCTAAATTTTTTTATATTTGGATGACATGAGATTGTAGCTTTCTAACAAGGTATAACTTATGTAGCTAGCATAAATAGTACCCGATATATATGCGGGTATATCGGACATTTTTCAAAAAATGTCCCAAAATTACCCCAGTTTTTAACGACTTCATATAAATCGCAATTATAAAGGCCCCTGAAGAGCTAGGAAGCTAAATTTTTTTATATTTGGATGGCATGAGATTGTAGCTTTCTAACAAGGTATAACTTATGTAGCTAGCATAAATAGTACCCGATATATATGCGGGCATATCGGACATTTTTCGAAAAATGTCCCAAAATTACCCCAGTTTTTAACGACTTCATATAAATCGCAATTATAAAGGCCCCTAAAGAGCTAGGAAGCTAAATTTTTTTATATTTGGATGGCATGAGATTGTAGCTTTCTAACAAGGTATAACTTATGTAGCTAGCATAAATAGTACCCGATATATATGCGGGCATATCGGACATTTTTCGAAAAATGTCCCAAAATTACCCAAGTTTTTAACGACTTCATATAAATCGCAATTCTAAAGGCCCCTAAAGAGCTAGGAAGCTAAATTTTTTTTATATTTGGATGACATGAGATTGTAGCTTTCTAACAAGGTATAACTTATGTAGCTAGCATAAATAGTACCCGATATATATGCGGGCATATCGGACATTTTTCGAAAAATGTCCCAAAATTACCCAAGTTTTTAACGACTTCATATAAATCGCAATTCTACAGGCCCCTAAAGAGCTAGGAAGCTAAATTTTTTTATATTTGGATGGCATGAGATTGTAGCTTTCTAACAAGGTATAACTTATGTAGCTAGCATAAATAGTACCCGATATATATGCGGGCATATCGGACATTTTTCGAAAAATGTCCCAAAATTACCCCAGTTTTTAACGACTTCATATAAATCGCAATTATAAAGGCCCCTAAAGAGCTAGGAAGCTAAATTTTTTTATATTTGGATGGCATGAGATTGTAGCTTTCTAACAAGGTATAACTTATGTAGCTAGCATAAATAGTACCCGATATATATGCGGGCATATCGGACATTTTTCGAAAAATGTCCCAAAATTACCCCAGTTTTTAACGACTTCATATAAATCGCAATTATAAAGGCCCCTAAAGAGCTAGGAAGCTAAATTTTTTTATATTTGGATGGCATGAGATTGTAGCTTTCTAACAAGGTATAACTTATGTAGCTAGCATAAATAGTACCCGATATATATGCGGGCATATCGGACATTTTTCGAAAAATGTCCCAAAATTACCCAAGTTTTTAACGACTTCATATAAATCGCAATTCTAAAGGCCCCTAAAGAGCTAGGAAGCTAAATTTTTTTTATATTTGGATGACATGAGATTGTAGCTTTCTAACAAGGTATAACTTATGTAGCTAGCATAAATAGTACCCGATATATATGCGGGTATATCGGACATTTTTCAAAAAATGTCCCAAAATTACCCCAGTTTTTAACGACTTCATATAAATCGCAATTTTAAAAGGCCCTAAAGAGCTAGGAAGCTAAATTTTTTTATATTTGGATGACATGAGATTGTAGCTTTCTAACAAGGTATAACTTATGTAGCTAGCATAAATAGTACCCGATATATATGCGGGTATATCGGACATTTTTCAAAAAATGTCCCAAAATTACCCCAGTTTTTAACGACTTCATATAAATCGCAATTTTAAAAGGCCCTAAAAATGTAGCCCCTAGCTACATTTTTTTATATTTGGATGGCATGAGATTGTAGCTTTCTAACAAGGTATAGCTTATGTAGCTAGCATAAATAGTACCCGATATATATGCGGGTATATCGGACATTTTTCAAAAAATGTCCCAAAATTACCCCAGTTTTTAACGACTTCATATAAATCGCAATTATAAAGGCCCCTAAAGAGCTAGGAAGCTACATTTTTTTATATTTGGATGGCATGAGATTGTAGCTTTCTAACAAGGTATAACTTATGTAGCTAGCATAAATAGTACCCGATATATATGCGGGTATATCGGACATTTTTCAAAAAATGTCCCAAAATTACCCCAGTTTTTAACGACTTCATATAAATCGCAATTTTAAAAGGCCCTAAAGAGCTAGGAAGCTAAATTTTTTTATATTTGGATGACATGAGATTGTAGCTTTCTAACAAGGTATAACTTATGTAGCTAGCATAAATAGTACCCGATATATATGCGGGTATATCGGACATTTTTCAAAAAATGTCCCAAAATTACCCCAGTTTTTAACGACTTCATATAAATCGCAATTATAAAGGCCCCTAAAGAGCTAGGAAGCTAAATTTTTTTATATTTGGATGGCATGAGATTGTAGCTTTCTAACAAGGTATAACTTATGTAGCTAGCATAAATAGTACCCGATATATATGCGGGCATATCGGACATTTTTCGAAAAATGTCCCAAAATTACCCAAGTTTTTAACGACTTCATATAAATCGCAATTCTACAGGCCCCTAAAGAGCTAGGAAGCTAAATTTTTTTATATTTGGATGGCATGAGATTGTAGCTTTCTAACAAGGTATAACTTATGTAGCTAGCATAAATAGTACCCGATATATATGCGGGCATATCGGACATTTTTCGAAAAATGTCCCAAAATTACCCCAGTTTTTAACGACTTCATATAAATCGCAATTATAAAGGCCCCTAAAGAGCTAGGAAGCTACATTTTTTTATATTTGGATGGCATGAGATTGTAGCTTTCTAACAAGGTATAACTTATGTAGCTAGCATAAATAGTACCCGATATATATGCGGGTATATCGGACATTTTTCAAAAAATGTCCCAAAATTACCCCAGTTTTTAACGACTTCATATAAATCGCAATTTTAAAAGGCCCTAAAGAGCTAGGAAGCTAAATTTTTCTATATTTGGATGACATGAGATTGTAGCTTTCTAACAAGGTATAACTTATGTAGCTAGAATAAATAGTACCCGATATATATGCGGGTATATCGGACATTTTTCAAAAAATGTCCCAAAATTACCCCAGTTTTTAACGACTTCATATAAATCGCAATTTTAAAAGGCCCTAAAGAGCTAGGAAGCTAAATTTTTTTATATTTGGATGGCATGAGATTGTAGCTTTCTAACGAGGTATAACTTATGTAGCTAGCATAAATATTACCCGATATATATGCGGGTATATCGGACATTTTTCAAAAAATGTCCCAAAATTACCCCAGTTTTTAACGACTTCATATAAATCGCAATTATAAAGGCCCCTAAAGAGCTAGGAAGCTACATTTTTATATATTTGGATGGCATGAGATTGTAGCTTTCTAACAAGGTATAACTTATGTAGCTAGCATAAATAGTACCCGATATATATGCGGGCATATCGGACATTTTTCGAAAAATGTCCCAAAATTACCCAAGTTTTTAACGACTTCATATAAATCGCAATTCTAAAGGCCCCTAAAGAGCTAGGAAGCTAAATTTTTTTATATTTGGATGGCATGAGATTGTAGCTTTCTAACAAGGTATAACTTATGTAGCTAGCATAAATAGTACCCGATATATATGCGGGTATATCGGACATTTTTCAAAAAATGTCCCAAAATTACCCCAGTTTTTAACGACTTCATATAAATCGCAATTTTAAAAGGCCCTAAAGAGCTAGGAAGCTAAATTTTTTTATATTTGGATGACATGAGATTGTAGCTTTCTAACAAGGTATAACTTATGTAGCTAGCATAAATAGTACCCGATATATATGCGGGTATATCGGACATTTTTCAAAAAATGTCTCAAAATTACCCCAGTTTTTAACGACTTCATATAAATCGCAATTTTAAAAGGCCCTAAAGAGCTAGGAAGCTAAATTATTTTATATTTGGGTGACATGAGATTGTAGCTTTCTAACAAGGTATAACTTATGTAGCTAGCATAAATAGTACCCGATATATATGCGGGTATATCGGACATTTTTCAAAAAATGTCCCAAAATTACCCCAGTTTTTAACGACTTCATATAAATCGCAATTTTAAAAGGCCCTAAAAATGTAGCCCCTAGCTACATTTTTTTATATTTGGATGGCATGAGATTGTAGCTTTCTAACAAGGTATAGCTTATGTAGCTAGCATAAATAGTACCCGATATATATGCGGGTATATCGGACATTTTTCAAATAATGTCCCAAAATTACCCCAGTTTTTAACGACTTCATATAAATCGCAATTATAAAGGCCCCTAAAGAGCTAGGAAGCTACATTTTTTTATATTTGGATGGCATGAGATTGTAGCTTTCTAACAAGGTATAACTTATGTAGCTAGCATAAATAGTACCCGATATATATGCGGGTATATCGGACATTTTTCAAAAAATGTCCCAAAATTACCCCAGTTTTTAACGACTTCATATAAATCGCAATTTTAAAAGGCCCTAAAGAGCTAGGAAGCTAAATTTTTTTATATTTGGATGACATGAGATTGTAGCTTTCTAACAAGGTATAACTTATGTAGCTAGCATAAATAGTACCCGATATATATGCGGGTATATCGGACATTTTTCAAAAAATGTCCCAAAATTACCCCAGTTTTTAACGACTTCATATAAATCGCAAAATTACCCCAGTTTTTAACGACTTCATATAAATCGCTATTTTAAAAGGCCCTAAAGAGCTAGGAAGCTAAATTTTTTTATATTTGGATGGCATGAGATTGTAGCTTTCTAACGAGGTATAACTTATGTAGCTAGCATAAATATTACCCGATATATATGCGGGTATATCGGACATTTTTCAAAAAATGTCCCAAAATTACCCCAGTTTTTAACGACTTCATATAAATCGCAATTATAAAGGCCCCTAAAGAGCTAGGAAGCTACATTTTTATATATTTGGATGGCATGAGATTGTAGCTTTCTAACAAGGTATAACTTATGTAGCTAGCATAAATAGTACCCGATATATATGCGGGCATATCGGACATTTTTCGAAAAATGTCCCAAAATTACCCAAGTTTTTAACGACTTCATATAAATCGCAATTCTAAAGGCCCCTAAAGAGCTAGGAAGCTAAATTTTTTTATATTTGGATGGCATGAGATTGTAGCTTTCTAACAAGGTATAACTTATGTAGCTAGCATAAATAGTACCCGATATATATGCGGGTATATCGGACATTTTTCAAAAAATGTCCCAAAATTACCCCAGTTTTTAACGACTTCATATAAATCGCAATTTTAAAAGGCCCTAAAGAGCTAGGAAGCTAAATTTTTTTATATTTGGATGACATGAGATTGTAGCTTTCTAACAAGGTATAACTTATGTAGCTAGCATAAATAGTACCCGATATATATGCGGGTATATCGGACATTTTTCAAAAAATGTCTCAAAATTACACCAGTTTTTAACGACTTCATATAAATCGCAATTTTAAAAGGCCCTAAAGAGCTAGGAAGCTAAATTATTTTATATTTGGGTGACATGAGATTGTAGCTTTCTAACAAGGTATAACTTATGTAGCTAGCATAAATAGTACCCGATATATATGCGGGTATATCGGACATTTTTCAAAAAATGTCCCAAAATTACCCCAGTTTTTAACGACTTCATATAAATCGCAATTTTAAAAGGCCCTAAAAATGTAGCCCCTAGCTACATTTTTATATATTTGGATGGCATGAGATTGTAGCTTTCTAACAAGGTATAACTTATGTAGCTAGCATAAATAGTACCCGATATATATGCGGGCATATCGGACATTTTTCGAAAAATGTCCCAAAATTACCCAAGTTTTTAACGACTTCATATAAATCGCAATTCTAAAGGCCCCTAAAGAGCTAGGAAGCTAAATTTTTTTATATTTGGATGGCATGAGATTGTAGCTTTCTAACAAGGTATAACTTATGTAGCTAGCATAAATAGTACCCGATATATATGCGGGTATATCGGACATTTTTCAAAAAATGTCCCAAAATTACCCCAGTTTTTAACGACTTCATATAAATCGCAATTTTAAAAGGCCCTAAAGAGCTAGGAAGCTAAATTTTTTTATATTTGGATGACATGAGATTGTAGCTTTCTAACAAGGTATAACTTATGTAGCTAGCATAAATAGTACCCGATATATATGCGGGTATATCGGACATTTTTCAAAAAATGTCTCAAAATTACCCCAGTTTTTAACGACTTCATATAAATCGCAATTTTAAAAGGCCCTAAAGAGCTAGGAAGCTAAATTATTTTATATTTGGGTGACATGAGATTGTAGCTTTCTAACAAGGTATAACTTATGTAGCTAGCATAAATAGTACCCGATATATATGCGGGTATATCGGACATTTTTCAAAAAATGTCCCAAAATTACCCCAGTTTTTAACGACTTCATATAAATCGCAATTTTAAAAGGCCCTAAAAATGTAGCCCCTAGCTACATTTTTTTATATTTGGATGGCATGAGATTGTAGCTTTCTAACAAGGTATAGCTTATGTAGCTAGCATAAATAGTACCCGATATATATGCGGGTATATCGGACATTTTTCAAATAATGTCCCAAAATTACCCCAGTTTTTAACGACTTCATATAAATCGCAATTATAAAGGCCCCTAAAGAGCTAGGAAGCTACATTTTTTTATATTTGGATGGCATGAGATTGTAGCTTTCTAACAAGGTATAACTTATGTAGCTAGCATAAATAGTACCCGATATATATGCGGGTATATCGGACATTTTTCAAAAAATGTCCCAAAATTACCCCAGTTTTTAACGACTTCATATAAATCGCAATTTTAAAAGGCCCTAAAGAGCTAGGAAGCTAAATTTTTTTATATTTGGATGACATGAGATTGTAGCTTTCTAACAAGGTATAACTTATGTAGCTAGCATAAATAGTACCCGATATATATGCGGGTATATCGGACATTTTTCAAAAAATGTCCAAAATTACCCCAGTTTTTAACGACTTCATATAAATCGCAATTATAAAGGCCCCTAAAGAGCTAGGAAGCTAAATTTTTTTATATTTGGATGGCATGAGATTGTAGCTTTCTAACAAGGTATAACTTATGTAGCTAGCATAAATAGTACCCGATATATATGCGGGCATATCGGACATTTTTCGAAAAATGTCCCAAAATTACCCAAGTTTTTAACGACTTCATATAAATCGCAATTCTAAAGGCCCCTAAAGAGCTAGGAAGCTAAATTTTTTTATATTTGGATGGCATGAGATTGTAGCTTTCTAACAAGGTATAACTTATGTAGCTAGCATAAATAGTACCCGATATATATGCGGGTATATCGGACATTTTTCAAAAAATGTCCCAAAATTACCCCAGTTTTTAACGACTTCATATAAATCGCAATTTTAAAAGGCCCTAAAGAGCTAGGAAGCTAAATTTTTTATATTTGGATGACATGAGATTGTAGCTTTCTAACAAGGTATAACTTATGTAGCTAGCATAAATAGTACCCGATATATATGCGGGTATATCGGACATTTTTCAAAAAATTTCCCAAAATTACCCCAGTTTTTAACGACTTCATATAAATCGCAATTTTAAAAGGCCCTAAAGAGCTAGGAAGCTAAATTTTTTTATATTTGGATGTCATGAGATTGTAGCTTTCTAACAAGGTATAACTTATGTAGCTAGCATAAATAGTACCCGATATATATGCGGGTATATCGGACATTTTTCAAAAAATGTCCCAAAATTACCCCAGTTTTTAACGACTTCATATAAATCGCAATTATAAAGGCCCCTAAAGAGCTAGGAAGCTAAATTTTTTTATATTTGGATGGCATGAGATTGTAGCTTTCCAACAAGGTATAACTTATGTAGCTAGCATAAATAGTACCCGATATATATGCGGGCATATCGGACATTTTTCGAAAAATGTCCCAAAATTACCCAAGTTTTTAACGACTTCATATAAATCGCAATTCTAAAGGCCCCTAAAGAGCTAGGAAGCTAAATTTTTTTATATTTGGATGGCATGAGATTGTAGCTTTCTAACAAGGTATAACTTATGTAGCTAGCATAAATAGTACCCGATATATATGCGGGCATATCGGACATTTTTCGAAAAATGTCCCAAAATTACCCCAGTTTTTAACGACTTCATATAAATCGCAATTATAAAGGCCCCTAAAGAGCTAGGAAGCTAAATTTTTTTATATTTGGATGGCATGAGATTGTAGCTTTCTAACAAGGTATAACTTATGTAGCTAGCATAAATAGTACCCGATATATATGCGGGCATATCGGACATTTTTCGAAAAATGTCCCAAAATTACCCAAGTTACCCCTAAAGAGCTAGGAAGCTAAATTTTTTTATATTTGGATGGCATGAGATTGTAGCTTTCTAACAAGGTATAACTTATGTAGCTAGAATAAATAGTACCCGATATATATGCGGGTATATCGGACATTTTTCAAAAAATGTCCCAAAATTACCCCAGTTTTTAACGACTTCATATAAATCGCAATTTTAAAAGGCCCTAAAGAGCTAGGAAGCTAAATTTTTTTATATTTGGATGGCATGAGATTGTAGCTTTCTAACAAGGTATAACTTATGTAGCTAGCATAAATAGTACCCGATATATATGCGGGTATATCGGACATTTTTCAAAAAATGTCCCAAAATTACCCCAGTTTTTAACGACTTCATATAAATCGCAATTTTAAAAGGCCCTAAAGAGCTAAGAAGCTAAATTTTTTTATATTTGGATGGCATGAGATTGTAGCTTTCTAACAAGGTATAACTTATGTAGCTAGCATAAATAGTACCCGATATATATGCGGGTATATCGGACATTTTTCGAAAAATGTCCCAAAATTACCCCAGTTTTTAACGTCTTCATATAAATCGCAATTATAAAGGCCCCTAAAGAGCTAGGAAGCTACATTTTTTTATATTTGGATGGCATGAGATTGTAGCTTTCTAACAAGGTATAACTTATGTAGCTAGCATAAATAGTACCCGATATATATGCGGGTATATCGGACATTTTTCAAAAAATGTCCCAAAATTACCCCAGTTTTTAACGACTTCATATAAATCGCAATTTTAAAAGGCCCTAAAGAGCTAGGAAGCTAAATTTTTTATATTTGGATGACATGAGATTGTAGCTTTCTAACAAGGTATAACTTATGTAGCTAGCATAAATAGTACCCGATATATATGCGGGTATATCGGACATTTTTCAAAAAATGTCCCAAAATTACCCCAGTTTTTAACGACTTCATATAAATCGCAATTTTAAAAGGCCCTAAAGAGCTAGGAAGCTAAATTTTTTTATATTTGGATGGCATGAGATTGTAGCTTTCTAACAAGGTATAACTTATGTAGCTAGCATAAATAGTACCCGATATATATGCGGGTATATCGGACATTTTTCAAAAAATGTCCCAAAATTACCCCAGTTTTTAACGACTTCATATAAATCGCAATTTTAAAAGGCCCTAAAGAGCTAGGAAGCTAAATTTTTTTATATTTGGATGGCATGAGATTGTAGCTTTCTAACAAGGTATAACTTATGTAGCTAGCATAAATAGTACCCGATATATATGCGGGTATATCGGACATTTTTCAAAAAGTGTCCCAAAATTACCCCAGTTTTTAACGACTTCATATAAATCGCAATTATAAAGGCCCCTAAAGAGCTAGGAAGCTAAATTTTTTTATATTTGGATGGCATGAGATTGTAGCTTTCTAACAAGGTATAACTTATGTAGCTAGCATAAATAGTACCCGATATATATGCGGGCATATCGGACATTTTTCGAAAAATGTCCCAAAATTACCCAAGTTTTTAACGACTTCATATAAATCGCAATTCTAAAGGCCCCTAAAGAGCTAGGAAGCTAAATTTTTTTATATTTGGATGGCATGAGATTGTAGCTTTCTAACAAGGTATAACTTATGTAGCTAGCATAAATAGTACCCGATATATATGCGGGCATATCGGACATTTTTCGAAAAATGTCCCAAAATTACCCCAGTTTTTAACGACTTCATATAAATCGCAATTATAAAGGCCCCTAAAGAGCTAGGAAGCTAAATTTTTTTATATTTGGATGGCATGAGATTGTAGCTTTCTAACAAGGTATAACTTATGTAGCTAGCATAAATAGTACCCGATATATATGCGGGCATATCGGACATTTTTCGAAAAATGTCCCAAAATTACCCAAGTTACCCCTAAAGAGCTAGGAAGCTAAATTTTTTTATATTTGGATGGCATGAGATTGTAGCTTTCTAACAAGGTATAACTTATGTAGCTAGCATAAATAGTACCCGATATATATGCGGGTATATCGGACATTTTTCAAAAAATGTCCCAAAATTACCCCAGTTTTTAACGACTTCATATAAATCGCAATTATAAAGGCCCCTAAAGAGCTAGGAAGCTACATTTTTTAATATTTGGATGGCATGAGATTGTAGCTTTCTAACAAGGTATAACTTATGTAGCTAGCATAAATAGTACCCGATATATATGCGGGTATATCGGACACTTTTCAAAAAATGTCCCAAAATTACCCCAGTTTTTAACGACTTCATATAAATCGCAATTTTAAAAGGCCCTAAAGAGCTAGGAAGCTAAATTTTTTTATATTTGGATGACATGAGATTGTAGCTTTCTAACAAGGTATAACTTATGTAGCTAGCATAAATAGTACCCGATATATATGCGGGTATATCGGACATTTTTCAAAAAATGTCCCAAAATTACCCCAGTTTTTAACGACTTCATATAAATCTCAATTTTAAAAGGCCCTAAAGAGCTAGGAAGCTAAATTTTTTTATATTTGGATGGCATGAGATTGTAGCTTTCTAACAAGGTATAACTTATGTAGCTAGCATAAATAGTACCCGATATATATGCGGGTATATCGGACATTTTTCAAAAAATGTCCCAAAATTACCCCAGTTTTTAACGACTTCATATAAATCGCAATTATAAAGGCCCCTAAAGAGCTAGGAAGCTACATTTTTTAATATTTGGATGGCATGAGATTGTAGCTTTCTAACAAGGTATAACTTATGTAGCTAGCATAAATAGTACCCGATATATATGCGGGTATATCGGACATTTTTCAAAAAATGTCCCAAAATTACCCCAGTTTTTAACGACTTCATATAAATCGCAATTTTAAAAGGCCCTAAAGAGCTAGGAAGCTAAATTTTTTTATATTTGGATGACATGAGATTGTAGCTTTCTAACAAGGTATAACTTATGTAGCTAGCATAAATAGTACCCGATATATATGCGGGTATATCGGACATTTTTCAAAAAATGTCCCAAAATTACCCCAGTTTTTAACGACTTCATATAAATCGCAATTTTAAAATGCCCTAAAGAGCTAGGAAGCTAAATTTTTTTATATTTGGATGGCATGAGATTGTAGCTTTCTAACAAGGTATAACTTATGTAGCTAGCATAAATAGTACCCGATATATATGCGGGTATATCGGACATTTTTCAAAAAATGTCCCAAAATTACCCCAGTTTTTAACGACTTCATATAAATCGCAATTATAAAGGCCCCTAAAGAGCTAGGAAGCTAAATTTTTTTATATTTGGATGGCATGAGATTGTAGCTTTCTAACAAGGTATAACTTATGTAGCTAGCATAAATAGTACCCGATATATATGCGGGCATATCGGACATTTTTCGAAAAATGTCCCAAAATTACCCAAGTTTTTAACGACTTCATATAAATCGCAATTCTAAAGGCCCCTAAAGAGCTAGGAAGCTAAATTTTTTTATATTTGGATGGCATGAGATTGTAGCTTTCTAACAAGGTATAACTTATGTAGCTAGCATAAATAGTACCCGATATATATGCGGGCATATCGGACATTTTTCGAAAAATGTCCCAAAATTACCCC
Organism: Calliphora vicina; assembly: GCF_958450345.1. Taxonomy (NCBI): domain Eukaryota; kingdom Metazoa; phylum Arthropoda; class Insecta; order Diptera; family Calliphoridae; genus Calliphora; species Calliphora vicina. The sequence goes on from NW_027052639.1 coordinate 19,082, forward strand.
AGTTTTTAACGACTTCATATAAATCGCAATTATAAAGGCCCCTAAAGAGCTAGGAAGCTAAATTTTTTTATATTTGGATGGCATGAGATTGTAGCTTTCTAACAAGGTATAACTTATGTAGCTAGCATAAATAGTACCCGATATATATGCGGGCATATCGGACATTTTTCGAAAAATGTCCCAAAATTACCCAAGTTTTTAACGACTTCATATAAATCGCAATTCTAAAGGCCCCTAAAGAGCTAGGAAGCTAAATTTTTTTTATATTTGGATGACATGAGATTGTAGCTTTCTAACAAGGTATAACTTATGTAGCTAGCATAAATAGTACCCGATATATATGCGGGTATATCGGACATTTTTCAAAAAATGTCCCAAAATTACCCCAGTTTTTAACGACTTCATATAAATCGCAATTTTAAAAGGCCCTAAAGAGTTAGGAAGCTAAATTTTTTTATATTTGGATGACATGAGATTGTAGCTTTCTAACAAGGTATAACTTATGTAGCTAGCATAAATAGTACCCGATATATATGCGGGTATATCGGACATTTTTCAAAAAATGTCTCAAAATTACCCCAGTTTTTAACGACTTCATATAAATCGCAATTATAAAGGCCCCTAAAGAGCTAGGAAGCTACATTTTTTTATATTTGGATGGCATGAGATTGTAGCTTTCTAACAAGGTATAACTTATGTAGCTAGCATAAATAGTACCCGATATATATGCGGGCATATCGGACATTTTTCGAAAAATGTCCCAAAATTACCCCAGTTTTTAACGACTTCATATAAATCGCAATTTTAAAAGGCCCTAAAGAGCTAGGAAGCTAAATTTTTTTATATTTGGATGACATGAGATTGTAGCTTTCTAACAAGGTATAACTTATGTAGCTAGCATAAATAGTACCCGATATATATGCGGGTATATCGGACATTTTTCAAAAAATGTCCCAAAATTACCCCAGTTTTTAACGACTTCATATAAATCGCAATTTTAAAATGCCCTAAAGAGCTAGGAAGCTAAATTTTTTTATATTTGGATGGCATGAGATTGTAGCTTTCTAACAAGGTATAACTTATGTACTAGCATAAATAGTACCCGATATATATGCGGGTATATCGGACATTTTTCAAAAAATGTCCAAAATTACCCCCAGTTTTTAACGACTTCATATAAATCGTAATTATAAAGGCCCCTAAAGAGCTAGGAAGCTAAATTTTTTTATATTTGGATGGCATGAGATTGTAGCTTTTCTAACAAGGTATAACTTATGTAGCTAGCATAAATAGTACCCGATATATATGCGGGCATATCGGACATTTTTCGAAAAATGTCCCAAAATTACCCAAGTTTTTAACGACTTCATATAAATCGCAATTCTAAAGGCCCCTAAAGAGCTAGGAAGCTAAATTTTTTTATATTTGGATGGCATGAGATTGTAGCTTTCTAACAAGGTATAACTTATGTAGCTAGCATAAATAGTACCCGATATATATGCGGGCATATCGGACATTTTTCGAAAAATGTCCCAAAATTACCCCAGTTTTAA
>NW_027052640.1:0-93147 GCF_958450345.1 Calliphora vicina
CTTCCTAGCTCTTTAGGGCCTTTTAAAATTGCGATTTATATGAAGTCGTTAAAAACTGGGGTAATTTTGGGACATTTTTTGAAAAATGTCCGATATACCCGCATATATATCGGGTACTATTTATGCTAGCTACATAAGTTATACCTTGTTAGAAAGCTACAATCTCATGTCATCCAAATATAAAAAAATTTAGCTTCCTAGCTCTTTAGGGCCTTTTAAAATTGCGATTTATATGAAGTCGTTAAAAACTGGGGTAATTTTGGGACATTTTTTGAAAAATGTCCGATATACCCGCATATATATCGGGTACTATTTATGCTAGCTACATAAGTTATACCTTGTTAGAAAGCTACAATCTCATGCCATCCAAATATAAAAAAAATTAGCTTCCTAGCTCTTTAGGGCCTTTTAAAATTGCGATTTATATGAAGTCGTTAAAAACTGGGGTAATTTTGGGACATTTTTTGAAAAATGTCCGATATACCCGCATATATATCGGGTACTATTTATGCTAGCTACATAAGTTATACCTTGTTAGAAAGCTACAATCTCATGTCATCCAAATATAAAAAAAATTTAGCTTCCTAGCTCTTTAGGGGCCTTTAGAATTGCGATTTATATGAAGTCGTTAAAAACTTGGGTAATTTTGGGACATTTTTTGAAAAATGTCCGATATACCCGCATATATATCGGGTACTATTTATGCTAGCTACATAAGTTATACCTTGTTAGAAAGCTACAATCTCATGCCATCCAAATATAAAAAAATTTAGCTTCCTAGCTCTTTAGGGGCCTTTAGAATTGCGATTTATATGAAGTCGTTAAAAACTTGGGTAATTTTGGGACATTTTTCGAAAAATGTCCGATATGCCCGCATATATATCGGGTACTATTTATGCTAGCTACATAAGTTATACCTTGTTAGAAAGCTACAATCTCATGCCATCCAAATATAAAAAAATGTAGCTTCCTAGCTCTTTAGGGGCCTTTATAATTGCGATTTATATGAAGTCGTTAAAATTTGGGGTAATTTTGGGACATTTTTTGAAAAATGTCCGATATACCCGCATATATATCGGGTACTGTTTATGCTAGCTACATAAGTTATACCTTGTTAGAAAGCTACAATCTCATGCCATCCAAATATAAAAAAATTTAGCTTCCTAGCTCTTTAGGGCCTTTTAAAATTGCGATTTATATGAAGTCGTTAAAAACTGGGGTAATTTTGGGACATTTTTTGAAAAATGTCCGATATACCCGCATATATATCGGGTACTATTTATGCTAGCTACATAAGTTATACCTTGTTAGAAAGCTACAATCTCATGCCATCCAAATATAAAAAAATGTAGCTTCCTAGCTCTTTAGGGGCCTTTATAATTGCGATTTATATGAAGTCGTTAAAAACTGGGGTAATTTTGGGACATTTTTTGAAAAATGTCCGATATACCCGCATATATATCGGGTACTATTTATGCTAGCTACATAAGTTATACCTTGTTAGAAAGCTACAATCTCATGCCATCCAAATATAAAAAAATTTAGCTTCCTAGCTCTTTAGGGCCTTTTAAAATTGCGATTTATATGAAGTCGTTAAAAACTTGGGTAATTTTGGGACATTTTTCGAAAAATGTCCGATATGCCCGCATATATATCGGGTACTATTTATGCTAGCTACATAAGTTATACCTTGTTAGAAAGCTACAATCTCATGCCATCCAAATATAAAAAAATTTAGCTTCCTAGCTCTTTAGGGGCCTTTATAATTGCGATTTATATGAAGTCGTTAAAAACTTGGGTAATTTTGGGACATTTTTTGAAAAATGTCCGATATACCCGCATATATATCGGGTACTATTTATGCTAGCTACATAAGTTATACCTTGTTAGAAAGCTACAATCTCATGCCATGCAAATATAAAAAAATTTAGCTTCCTAGCTCTTTAGGGCCTTTTAAAATTGCGATTTATATGAAGTCGTTAAAAACTGGGGTAATTTTGGGACATTTTTTGAAAAATGTCCGATATACCCGCATATATATCGGGTACTATTTATGCTAGCTACATAAGTTATACCTTGTTAGAAAGCTACAATCTCATGTCATCCAAATATAAAAAAATTTAGCTTCCTAGCTCTTTAGGGCCTTTTAAAATTGCGATTTATATGAAGTCGTTAAAAACTGGGGTAATTTTGGGACATTTTTTGAAAAATGTCCGATATACCCGCATATATATCGGGTACTATTTATGCTAGCTACATAAGTTATACCTTGTTAGAAAGCTACAATCTCATGCCATCCAAATATAAAAAAATGTAGCTTCCTAGCTCTTTAGGGGCCTTTATAATTGCGATTTATATGAAGTCGTTAAAATTTGGGGTAATTTTGGGACATTTTTTGAAAAATGTCCGATATACCCGCATATATATCGGGTACTGTTTATGCTAGCTACATAAGTTATACCTTGTTAGAAAGCTACAATCTCATGCCATCCAAATATAAAAAAATTTAGCTTCCTAGCTCTTTAGGGGCCTTTAGAATTGCGATTTATATGAAGTCGTTAAAAACTTGGGTAATTTTGGGACATTTTTCGAAAAATGTCCGATATGCCCGCATATATATCGGGTACTATTTATGCTAGCTACATAAGTTATACCTTGTTAGAAAGCTACAATCTCATGCCATCCAAATATAAAAAAATTTAGCTTCCTAGCTCTTTAGGGGCCTTTATAATTGCGATTTATATGAAGTCGTTAAAAACTGGGGTAATTTTGGGACATTTTTTGAAAAATGTCCGATATACCCGCATATATATCGGGTACTATTTATGCTAGCTACATAAGTTATACCTTGTTAGAAAGCTACAATCTCATGCCATCTAAATATAAAAAAAATTAGCTTCCTAGCTCTTTAGGGCCTTTTAAAATTGCGATTTATATGAAGTCGTTAAAAACTGGGGTAATTTTGGGACATTTTTTGAAAAATGTCCGATATACCCGCATATATATCGGGTACTATTTATTCTAGCTACATAAGTTATACCTTGTTAGAAAGCTACAATCTCATGTCATCCAAATATAAAAAAATTTAGCTTCCTAGCTCTTTAGGGCCTTTTAAAATTGCGATTTATATGAAGTCGTTAAAAACTGGGGTATTTTTGGGACATTTTTTGAAAAATGTCCGATATACCCGCATATATATCGGGTACTGTTTATGCTAGCTACATAAGTTATACCTTGTTAGAAAGCTACAATCTCATGCCATCCAAATATAAAAAAATGTAGCTTCCTAGCTCTTTAGGGGCCTTTATAATTGCGATTTATATGAAGTCGTTAAAAACTGGGGTAATTTTGGGACATTTTTTGAAAAATGTCCGATATACCCGCATATATATCGGGTACTATTTATGCTAGCTACATAAGTTATACCTTGTTAGAAAGCTACAATCTCATGCCATCCAAATATAAAAAAATTTAGCTTCCTAGCTCTTTAGGGCCTTTTAAAATTGCGATTTATATGAAGTCGTTAAAAACTGGGGTAATTTTGGGACATTTTTTGAAAAATGTCCGATATACCCGCATATATATCGGGTACTATTTATGCTAGCTACATAAGTTATACCTTTATTTAGCTAATTTAGCTTCCTAGCTCTTTAGGGGCCTTTATAATTGCGATTTATATGAAGTCGTTAAAAACTGGGGTAATTTTGGGACATTTTTTGAAAAATGTCCGATATACCCGCATATATATCGGGTACTATTTATGCTAGCTACATAAGTTATACCTTTATTTACCTAATTTAGCTTCCTAGCTCTTTAGGGGCCTTTATAATTGCGATTTATATGAAGTCGTTAAAAACTGGGGTAATTTTGGGACATTTTTTGAAAAATGTCCGATATACCCGCATATATATCGGGTACTATTTATGCTAGCTACATAAGTTATACCTTGTTAGAAAGCTACAATCTCATGCCATGCAAATATAAAAAAATTTAGCTTCCTAGCTCTTTAGGGCCTTTTAAAATTGCGATTTATATGAAGTCGTTAAAAACTGGGGTAATTTTGGGACATTTTTTGAAAAATGTCCGATATACCCGCATATATATCGGGTACTATTTATGCTAGCTACATAAGTTATACCTTGTTAGAAAGCTACAATCTCATGTCATCCAAATATAAAAAAATTTAGCTTCCTAGCTCTTTAGGGCCTTTTAAAATTGCGATTTATATGAAGTCGTTAAAAACTGGGGTAATTTTGGGACATTTTTTGAAAAATGTCCGATATACCCGCATATATATCGGGTACTATTTATGCTAGCTACATAAGTTATACCTTGTTAGAAAGCTACAATCTCATGCCATCCAAATATAAAAAAATGTAGCTTCCTAGCTCTTTAGGGGCCTTTATAATTGCGATTTATATGAAGTCGTTAAAATTTGGGGTAATTTTGGGACATTTTTTGAAAAATGTCCGATATACCCGCATATATATCGGGTACTGTTTATGCTAGCTACATAAGTTATACCTTGTTAGAAAGCTACAATCTCATGCCATCCAAATATAAAAAAATTTAGCTTCCTAGCTCTTTAGGGGCCTTTAGAATTGCGATTTATATGAAGTCGTTAAAAACTTGGGTAATTTTGGGACATTTTTCGAAAAATGTCCGATATGCCCGCATATATATCGGGTACTATTTATGCTAGCTACATAAGTTATACCTTGTTAGAAAGCTACAATCTCATGCCATCCAAATATAAAAAAATTTAGCTTCCTAGCTCTTTAGGGGCCTTTATAATTGCGATTTATATGAAGTCGTTAAAAACTGGGGTAATTTTGGGACATTTTTTGAAAAATGTCCGATATACCCGCATATATATCGGGTACTATTTATGCTAGCTACATAAGTTATACCTTGTTAGAAAGCTACAATCTCATGCCATCTAAATATAAAAAAATTTAGCTTCCTAGCTCTTTAGGGCCTTTTAAAATTGCGATTTATATGAAGTCGTTAAAAACTGGGGTAATTTTGGGACATTTTTTGAAAAATGTCCGATATACCCGCATATATATCGGGTACTATTTATTCTAGCTACATAAGTTATACCTTGTTAGAAAGCTACAATCTCATGTCATCCAAATATAAAAAAATTTAGCTTCCTAGCTCTTTAGGGCCTTTTAAAATTGCGATTTATATGAAGTCGTTAAAAACTGGGGTATTTTTGGGACATTTTTTGAAAAATGTCCGATATACCCGCATATATATCGGGTACTGTTTATGCTAGCTACATAAGTTATACCTTGTTAGAAAGCTACAATCTCATGCCATCCAAATATAAAAAAATGTAGCTTCCTAGCTCTTTAGGGGCCTTTATAATTGCGATTTATATGAAGTCGTTAAAAACTGGGGTAATTTTGGGACATTTTTTGAAAAATGTCCGATATACCCGCATATATATCGGGTACTATTTATGCTAGCTACATAAGTTATACCTTGTTAGAAAGCTACAATCTCATGCCATCCAAATATAAAAAAATTTAGCTTCCTAGCTCTTTAGGGCCTTTTAAAATTGCGATTTATATGAAGTCGTTAAAAACTGGGGTAATTTTGGGACATTTTTTGAAAAATGTCCGATATACCCGCATATATATCGGGTACTATTTATGCTAGCTACATAAGTTATACCTTGTTAGAAAGCTACAATCTCATGTCATCCAAATATAAAAAAAATTTAGCTTCCTAGCTCTTTAGGGGCCTTTAGAATTGCGATTTATATGAAGTCGTTAAAAACTTGGGTAATTTTGGGACATTTTTCGAAAAATGTCCGATATGCCCGCATATATATCGGGTACTATTTATGCTAGCTACATAAGTTATACCTTGTTAGAAAGCTACAATCTCATGCCATCCAAATATAAAAAAATTTAGCTTCCTAGCTCTTTAGGGCCTTTTAAAATTGCGATTTATATGAAGTCGTTAAAAACTGGGGTAATTTTGGGACATTTTTTGAAAAATGTCCGATATGCCCGCATATATATCGGGTATTATTTACGCTAGCTACATAAGTTATACCTTGTTAGAAAGCTACAATCTCATGCCATCCAAATATAAAAAAATTTAGCTTCCTAGCTCTTTAGGGGCCTTTATAATTGCGATTTATATGAAGTCGTTAAAAACTGGGGTAATTTTGGGACATTTTTTGAAAAATGTCCGATATACCCGCATATATATCGGGTACTATTTATGCTAGCTACATAAGTTATACCTTGTTAGAAAGCTACAATCTCATGCCATCCAAATATAAAAAAATTTAGCTTCCTAGCTCTTTAGGGCCTTTTAAAATTGCGATTTATATGAAGTCGTTAAAAACTGGGGTAATTTTGGGACATTTTTTGAAAAATGTCCGATATACCCGCATATATATCGGGTACTATTTATTCTAGCTACATAAGTTATACCTTGTTAGAAAGCTACAATCTCATGTCATCCAAATATAAAAAAATTTAGCTTCCTAGCTCTTTAGGGCCTTTTAAAATTGCGATTTATATGAAGTCGTTAAAAACTGGGGTAATTTTGGGACATTTTTTGAAAAATGTCCGATATACCCGCATATATATCGGGTACTATTTATGCTAGCTACATAAGTTATACCTTGTTAGAAAGCTACAATCTCATGCCATCCAAATATAAAAAAATGTAGCTTCCTAGCTCTTTAGGGGCCTTTATAATTGCGATTTATATGAAGTCGTTAAAAACTGGGGTAATTTTGGGACATTTTTTGAAAAATGTCCGATATACCCGCATATATATCGGGTACTATTTATGCTAGCTACATAAGTTATACCTTGTTAGAAAGCTACAATCTCATGAAATCCAAATATAAAAAAATTTAGCTTCCTAGCTCTTTAGGCCTTTTAAAATTGCGATTTATATGAAGTCGTTAAAAACTGGGGTAATTTTGGGACATTTTTTGAAAAATGTCCGATATACCCGCATATATATCGGGTACTATTTATGCTAGCTACATAAGTTATACCTTGTTAGAAAGCTACAATCTCATGTCATCCAAATATAAAAAAAATTTAGCTTCCTAGCTCTTTAGGGGCCTTTAGAATTGCGATTTATATGAAGTCGTTAAAAACTTGGGTAATTTTGGGACATTTTTCGAAAAATGTCCGATATGCCCGCATATATATCGGGTACTATTTATGCTAGCTACATAAGTTATACCTTGTTAGAAAGCTACAATCTCATGCCATCCAAATATAAAAAAATTTAGCTTCCTAGCTCTTTAGGGGCCTTTATAATTGCGATTTATATGAAGTCGTTAAAAACTGGGGTAATTTTGGGACATTTTTCGAAAAATGTCCGATATACCCGCATATATATCGGGTACTATTTATGCTAGCTACATAAGTTATACCTTGTTAGAAAGCTACAATCTCATGCCATCCAAATATAAAAAAATTTAGCTTCCTAGCTCTTTAGGGCCTTTTAAAATTGCGATTTATATGAAGTCGTTAAAAACTGGGGTAATTTTGGGACATTTTTTGAAAAATGTCCGATATACCCGCATATATATCGGGTACTATTTATGCTAGCTACATAAGTTATACCTTGTTAGAAAGCTACAATCTCATGCCATCCAAATATAAAAAAATTTAGCTTCCTAGCTCTTTAGGGCCTTTTAAAATTGCGATTTATATGAAGTCGTTAAAAACTGGGGTAATTTTGGGACATTTTTTGAAAAATGTCCGATATACCCGCATATATATCGGGTACTATTTATTCTAGCTACATAAGTTATACCTTGTTAGAAAGCTACAATCTCATGTCATCCAAATATAAAAAAATTTTGCTTCCTAGCTCTTTAGGGCCTTTAAAATTGCGATTTATATGAAGTCGTTAAAAACTGGGGTAATTTTGGGACATTTTTTGAAAAATGTCCGATATACCCGCATATATATCGGGTACTATTTATGCTAGCTACATAAGTTATACCTTGTTAGAAAGCTACAATCTCATGCCATCCAAATATAAAAAAATTTAGCTTCCTAGCTCTTTAGGGGCCTTTATAATTGCGATTTATATGAAGTCGTTAAAAACTGGGGTAATTTTGGGACATTTTTGAAAAATGTCCGATATACCCGCATATATATCGGGTACTATTTATGCTAGCTACATAAGTTATACCTTGTTAGAAAGCTACAATCTCATGCCATCCAAATATAAAAAAATTTAGCTTCCTAGCTCTTTAGGGCCTTTTAAAATTGCGATTTATATGAAGTCGTTAAAAACTGGGGTAATTTTGGGACATTTTTTGAAAAATGTCCGATATACCCGCATATATATCGGGTACTATTTATTCTAGCTACATAAGTTATACCTTGTTAGAAAGCTACAATCTCATGCCATCCAAATATAAAAAAATTTAGCTTCCTAGCTCTTTAGGGCCTTTTAAAATTGCGATTTATATGAAGTCGTTAAAAACTGGGGTAATTTTGGGACATTTTTTGAAAAATGTCCGATATACCCGCATATATATCGGATATTATTTATGCTAGCTACATAAGTTATACCTTGTTAGAAAGCTACAATCTCATGCCATCCAAATATAAAAAAATTTAGCTTCCTAGCTCTTTAGGGGCCTTTATAATTGCGATTTATATGAAGTCGTTAAAAACTGGGGTAATTTTGGGACATTTTTTGAAAAATGTCCGATATACCCGCATATATATCGGGTACTATTTATGCTAGCTACATAAGTTATACCTTGTTAGAAAGCTACAATCTCATGCCATCCAAATATAAAAAAATTTAGCTTCCTAGCTCTTTAGGGCCTTTTAAAATTGCGATTTATATGAAGTCGTTAAAAACTGGGGTAATTTTGGGACATTTTTGAAAAATGTCCGATATACCCGCATATATATCGGGTACTATTTATTCTAGCTACATAAGTTATACCTTGTTAGAAAGCTACAATCTCATGTCATCCAAATATAAAAAAATTTAGCTTCCTAGCTCTTTAGGGCCTTTTAAAATTGCGATTTATATGAAGTCGTTAAAAACTGGGGTAATTTTGGGACATTTTTTGAAAAATGTCCGATATACCCGCATATATATCGGGTACTATTTATGCTAGCTACATAAGTTATACCTTGTTAGAAAGCTACAATCTCATGCCATCCAAATATAAAAAAATGTAGCTTCCTAGCTCTTTAGGGGCCTTTATAATTGCGATTTATATGAAGTCGTTAAAAACTGGGGTAATTTTGGGACATTTTTTGAAAAATGTCCGATATACCCGCATATATATCGGGTACTATTTATGCTAGCTACATAAGTTATACCTTGTTAGAAAGCTACAATCTCATGAAATCCAAATATAAAAAAATTTAGCTTCCTAGCTCTTTAGGCCTTTTAAAATTGCGATTTATATGAAGTCGTTAAAAACTGGGGTAATTTTGGGACATTTTTTGAAAAATGTCCGATATACCCGCATATATATCGGGTACTATTTATGCTAGCTACATAAGTTATACCTTGTTAGAAAGCTACAATCTCATGTCATCCAAATATAAAAAAAATTTAGCTTCCTAGCTCTTTAGGGGCCTTTAGAATTGCGATTTATATGAAGTCGTTAAAAACTTGGGTAATTTTGGGACATTTTTCGAAAAATGTCCGATATGCCCGCATATATATCGGGTACTATTTATGCTAGCTACATAAGTTATACCTTGTTAGAAAGCTACAATCTCATGCCATCCAAATATAAAAAAATTTAGCTTCCTAGCTCTTTAGGGGCCTTTATAATTGCGATTTATATGAAGTCGTTAAAAACTGGGGTAATTTTGGGACATTTTTCGAAAAATGTCCGATATACCCGCATATATATCGGGTACTATTTATGCTAGCTACATAAGTTATACCTTGTTAGAAAGCTACAATCTCATGCCATCCAAATATAAAAAAATTTAGCTTCCTAGCTCTTTAGGGCCTTTTAAAATTGCGATTTATATGAAGTCGTTAAAAACTGGGGTAATTTTGGGACATTTTTTGAAAAATGTCCGATATACCCGCATATATATCGGGTACTATTTATGCTAGCTACATAAGTTATACCTTGTTAGAAAGCTACAATCTCATGTCATCCAAATATAAAAAAATTTAGCTTCCTAGCTCTTTAGGGCCTTTTAAAATTGCGATTTATTAGAAGTCGTTAAAAACTGGGGTAATTTTGGGACATTTTTTGAAAAATGTCCGATATACCCGCATATATATCGGGTACTATTTATGCTAGCTACATAAGTTATACCTTGTTAGAAAGCTACAATCTCATGCCATCCAAATATAAAAAAATGTAGCTTCCTAGCTCTTTAGGGGCCTTTATAATTGCGATTTATATGAAGTCGTTAAAAACTGGGGTAATTTTGGGACATTTTTTGAAAAATGTCCGATATACCCGCATATATATCGGGTACTATTTATGCTAGCTACATAAGTTATACCTTGTTAGAAAGCTACAATCTCATGCCATCCAAATCCATCTTTAGGGGCCTTTAGAATTGCGATTTATATGAAGTCGTTAAAAACTTGGGTAATTTTGGGACATTTTTTGAAAAATGTCCGATATACCCGCATATATATCGGGTACTATTTATGCTAGCTACATAAGTTATACCTTGTTAGAAAGCTACAATCTCATGTCATCCAAATATAAAAAAAATTTAGCTTCCTAGCTCTTTAGGGGCCTTTATAATTGCGATTTATATGAAGTCGTTAAAAACTGGGGTAATTTTGGGACATTTTTCGAAAAATGTCCGATATGCCCGCATATATATCGGGTACTATTTATGCTAGCTACATAAGTTATACCTTGTTAGAAAGCTACAATCTCATGCCATCCAAATATAAAAAATTTAGCTTCCTAGCTCTTTAGGGGCCTTTATAATTGCGATTTATATGAAGTCGTTAAAAACTGGGGTAATTTTGGGACATTTTTTGAAAAATGTCCGATATACCCGCATATATATCGGCTACTATTTATGCTAGCTACATAAGTTATACCTTGTTAGAAAGTTACAATCTCATGCCATCCAAATATAAAAAAATTTAGCTTCCTAGCTCTTTAGGGCCTTTTAAAATTGCGATTTATATGAAGTCGTTAAAAACTGGGGTAATTTTGGGACATTTTTTGAAAAATGTCCGATATACCCGCATATATATCGGGTACTATCTATGCTAGCTACATAAGTTATACCTTGTTAGAAAGCTACAATCTCATGTCATCCAAATATAAAAAAATTTAGCTTCCTAGCTCTTTAGGGCCTTTTAAAATTGCGATTTATTAGAAGTCGTTAAAAACTGGGGTAATTTTGGGACATTTTTTGAAAAATGTCCGATATACCCGCATATATATCGGGTACTATTTATGCTAGCTACATAAGTTATACCTTGTTAGAAAGCTACAATCTCATGCCATCCAAATATAAAAAAATGTAGCTTCCTAGCTCTTTAGGGGCCTTTATAATTGCGATTTATATGAAGTCGTTAAAAACTGGGGTAATTTTGGGACATTTTTTGAAAAATGTCCGATATACCCGCATATATATCGGGTACTATTTATGCTAGCTACATAAGTTATACCTTGTTAGAAAGCTACAATCTCATGCCATCCAAATCCATCTTTAGGGGCCTTTTAAAATTGCGATTTATATGAAGTCGTTAAAAACTGGGGTAATTTTGGGACATTTTTCGAAAAATGTCCGATATGCCCGCATATATATCGGGTACTATTTATGCTAGCTACATAAGTTATACCTTGTTAGAAAGCTACAATCTCATGTCATCCAAATATAAAAAAATTTAGCTTCCTAGCTCTTTAGGGCCTTTTAAAATTGCGATTTATTAGAAGTCGTTAAAAACTGGGGTAATTTTGGGACATTTTTTGAAAAATGTCCGATATACCCGCATATATATCGGGTACTATTTATGCTAGCTACATAAGTTATACCTTGTTAGAAAGCTACAATCTCATGCCATCCAAATATAAAAAAATGTAGCTTCCTAGCTCTTTAGGGGCCTTTATAATTGCGATTTATATGAAGTCGTTAAAAACTGGGGTAATTTTGGGACATTTTTTGAAAAATGTCCGATATACCCGCATATATATCGGGTACTATTTATGCTAGCTACATAAGTTATACCTTGTTAGAAAGCTACAATCTCATGCCATCCAAATCCATCTTTAGGGGCCTTTAGAATTGCGATTTATATGAAGTCGTTAAAAACTTGGGTAATTTTGGGACATTTTTTGAAAAATGTCCGATATACCCGCATATATATCGGGTACTATTTATGCTAGCTACATAAGTTATACCTTGTTAGAAAGCTACAATCTCATGTCATCCAAATATAAAAAAAATTTAGCTTCCTAGCTCTTTAGGGGCCTTTATAATTGCGATTTATATGAAGTCGTTAAAAACTGGGGTAATTTTGGGACATTTTTCGAAAAATGTCCGATATGCCCGCATATATATCGGGTACTATTTATGCTAGCTACATAAGTTATACCTTGTTAGAAAGCTACAATCTCATGCCATCCAAATATAAAAAAATTTAGCTTCCTAGCTCTTTAGGGGCCTTTATAATTGCGATTTATATGAAGTCGTTAAAAACTGGGGTAATTTTGGGACATTTTTTGAAAAATGTCCGATATACCCGCATATATATCGGGTACTATTTATGCTAGCTACATAAGTTATACCTTGTTAGAAAGCTACAATCTCATGCCATCCAAATATAAAAAAATTTAGCTTCCTAGCTCTTTAGGGGCCTTTTAAAATTGCGATTTATATGAAGTCGTTAAAAACTGGGGTAATTTTGGGACATTTTTCGAAAAATGTCCGATATGCCCGCATATATATCGGGTACTATTTATGCTAGCTACATAAGTTATACCTTGTTAGAAAGCTACAATCTCATGTCATCCAAATATAAAAAAATTTAGCTTCCTAGCTCTTTAGGGCCTTTTAAAATTGCGATTTATTAGAAGTCGTTAAAAACTGGGGTAATTTTGGGACATTTTTTGAAAAATGTCCGATATACCCGCATATATATCGGGTACTATTTATGCTAGCTACATAAGTTATACCTTGTTAGAAAGCTACAATCTCATGCCATCCAAATATAAAAAAATGTAGCTTCCTAGCTCTTTAGGGGCCTTTATAATTGCGATTTATATGAAGTCGTTAAAAACTGGGGTAATTTTGGGACATTTTTTGAAAAATGTCCGATATACCCGCATATATATCGGGTACTATTTATGCTAGCTACATAAGTTATACCTTGTTAGAAAGCTACAATCTCATGCCATCCAAATCCATCTTTAGGGGCCTTTAGAATTGCGATTTATATGAAGTCGTTAAAAACTTGGGTAATTTTGGGACATTTTTTGAAAAATGTCCGATATACCCGCATATATATCGGGTACTATTTATGCTAGCTACATAAGTTATACCTTGTTAGAAAGCTACAATCTCATGTCATCCAAATATAAAAAAAATTTAGCTTCCTAGCTCTTTAGGGGCCTTTATAATTGCGATTTATATGAAGTCGTTAAAAACTGGGGTAATTTTGGGACATTTTTCGAAAAATGTCCGATATGCCCGCATATATATCGGGTACTATTTATGCTAGCTACATAAGTTATACCTTGTTAGAAAGCTACAATCTCATGCCATCCAAATATAAAAAAATTTAGCTTCCTAGCTCTTTAGGGGCCTTTATAATTGCGATTTATATGAAGTCGTTAAAAACTGGGGTAATTTTGGGACATTTTTTGAAAAATGTCCGATATACCCGCATATATATCGGGTACTATTTATGCTAGCTACATAAGTTATACCTTGTTAGAAAGCTACAATCTCATGCCATCCAAATATAAAAAAATTTAGCTTCCTAGCTCTTTAGGGGCCTTTAGAATTGCGATTTATATGAAGTCGTTAAAAACTTGGGTAATTTTGGGACATTTTTCGAAAAATGTCCGATATGCCCGCATATATATCGGGTACTATTTATGCTAGCTACATAAGTTATACCTTGTTAGAAAGCTACAATCTCATGCCATCCAAATATAAAAAAATTTAGCTTCCTAGCTCTTTAGGGGCCTTTATAATTGCGATTTATATGAAGTCGTTAAAAACTGGGGTAATTTTGGGACATTTTTTGAAAAATGTCCGATATACCCGCATATATATCGGGTACTATTTATGCTAGCTACATAAGTTATACCTTGTTAGAAAGCTACAATCTCATGCCATCCAAATATAAAAAAATTTAGCTTCCTAGCTCTTTAGGGGCCTTTATAATTGCGATTTATATGAAGTCGTTAAAAACTGGGGTAATTTTGGGACATTTTTTGAAAAATGTCCGATATACCCGCATATATATCGGGTACTATTTATGCTAGCTACATAAGTTATACCTTGTTAGAAAGCTACAATCTCATGTCATCCAAATATAAAAAAAATTTAGCTTCCTAGCTCTTTAGGGGCCTTTAGAATTGCGATTTATATGAAGTCGTTAAAAACTTGGGTAATTTTGGGACATTTTTCGAAAAATGTCCGATATGCCCGCATATATATCGGGTACTATTTATGCTAGCTACATAAGTTATACCTTGTTAGAAAGCTACAATCTCATGCCATCCAAATATAAAAAAATTTAGCTTCCTAGCTCTTTAGGGGCCTTTATAATTGCGATTTATATGAAGTCGTTAAAAACTGGGGTAATTTTGGGACATTTTTCGAAAAATGTCCGATATACCCGCATATATATCGGGTACTATTTATGCTAGCTACATAAGTTATACCTTGTTAGAAAGCTACAATCTCATGCCATCCAAATATAAAAAAATTTAGCTTCCTAGCTCTTTAGGGCCTTTTAAAATTGCGATTTATATGAAGTCGTTAAAAACTGGGGTAATTTTGGGACATTTTTTGAAAAATGTCCGATATACCCGCATATATATCGGGTACTATTTATGCTAGCTACATAAGTTATACCTTGTTAGAAAGCTACAATCTCATGTCATCCAAATATAAAAAAATTTAGCTTCCTAGCTCTTTAGGGCCTTTTAAAATTGCGATTTATTAGAAGTCGTTAAAAACTGGGGTAATTTTGGGACATTTTTTGAAAAATGTCCGATATACCCGCATATATATCGGGTACTATTTATGCTAGCTACATAAGTTATACCTTGTTAGAAAGCTACAATCTCATGCCATCCAAATATAAAAAAATGTAGCTTCCTAGCTCTTTAGGGGCCTTTATAATTGCGATTTATATGAAGTCGTTAAAAACTGGGGTAATTTTGGGACATTTTTTGAAAAATGTCCGATATACCCGCATATATATCGGGTACTATTTATGCTAGCTACATAAGTTATACCTTGTTAGAAAGCTACAATCTCATGCCATCCAAATCCATCTTTAGGGGCCTTTAGAATTGCGATTTATATGAAGTCGTTAAAAACTTGGGTAATTTTGGGACATTTTTTGAAAAATGTCCGATATACCCGCATATATATCGGGTACTATTTATGCTAGCTACATAAGTTATACCTTGTTAGAAAGCTACAATCTCATGTCATCCAAATATAAAAAAAATTTAGCTTCCTAGCTCTTTAGGGGCCTTTATAATTGCGATTTATATGAAGTCGTTAAAAACTGGGGTAATTTTGGGACATTTTTCGAAAAATGTCCGATATGCCCGCATATATATCGGGTACTATTTATGCTAGCTACATAAGTTATACCTTGTTAGAAAGCTACAATCTCATGCCATCCAAATATAAAAAAATTTAGCTTCCTAGCTCTTTAGGGGCCTTTATAATTGCGATTTATATGAAGTCGTTAAAAACTGGGGTAATTTTGGGACATTTTTTGAAAAATGTCCGATATACCCGCATATATATCGGGTACTATTTATGCTAGCTACATAAGTTATACCTTGTTAGAAAGTTACAATCTCATGCCATCCAAATATAAAAAAATTTAGCTTCCTAGCTCTTTAGGGCCTTTTAAAATTGCGATTTATATGAAGTCGTTAAAAACTGGGGTAATTTTGGGACATTTTTTGAAAAATGTCCGATATACCCGCATATATATCGGGTACTATTTATGCTAGCTACATAAGTTATACCTTGTTAGAAAGCTACAATCTCATGTCATCCAAATATAAAAAAATTTAGCTTCCTAGCTCTTTAGGGCCTTTTAAAATTGCGATTTATTAGAAGTCGTTAAAAACTGGGGTAATTTTGGGACATTTTTTGAAAAATGTCCGATATACCCGCATATATATCGGGTACTATTTATGCTAGCTACATAAGTTATACCTTGTTAGAAAGCTACAATCTCATGCCATCCAAATATAAAAAAATGTAGCTTCCTAGCTCTTTAGGGGCCTTTATAATTGCGATTTATATGAAGTCGTTAAAAACTGGGGTAATTTTGGGACATTTTTTGAAAAATGTCCGATATACCCGCATATATATCGGGTACTATTTATGCTAGCTACATAAGTTATACCTTGTTAGAAAGCTACAATCTCATGCCATCCAAATCCATCTTTAGGGGCCTTTAGAATTGCGATTTATATGAAGTCGTTAAAAACTTGGGTAATTTTGGGACATTTTTCGAAAAATGTCCGATATGCCCGCATATATATCGGGTACTATTTATGCTAGCTACATAAGTTATACCTTGTTAGAAAGCTACAATCTCATGCCATCCAAATATAAAAAATTTAGCTTCCTAGCTCTTTAGGGGCCTTTATAATTGCGATTTATATGAAGTCGTTAAAAACTGGGGTAATTTTGGGACATTTTTTGAAAAATGTCCGATATACCCGCGTATATATCGGGTACTATTTATGCTAGCTACATAAGTTATACCTTGTTAGAAAGCTACAATCTCATGCCATCCAAATATAAAAAAATTTAGCTTCCTAGCTCTTTAGGGCCTTTTAAAATTGCGATTTATATGAAGTCGTTAAAAACTGGGGTAATTTTGGGACATTTTTTGAAAAATGTCCGATATACCCGCATATATATCGGGTACTATTTATGCTAGCTACATAAGTTATACCTTGTTAGAAAGCTACAATCTCATGTCATCCAAATATAAAAAAATTTAGCTTCCTAGCTCTTTAGGGCCTTTTAAAATTGCGATTTATATGAAGTCGTTAAAAACTGGGGTAATTTTGGGACATTTTTTGAAAAATGTCCGATATACCCGCATATATATCGGGTACTATTTATGCTAGCTACATAAGTTATACCTTGTTAGAAAGCTACAATCTCATGCCATCCAAATATAAAAAAATGTAGCTTCCTAGCTCTTTAGGGGCCTTTATAATTGCGATTTATATGAAGTCGTTAAAAACTGGGGTAATTTTGGGACATTTTTTGAAAAATGTCAGATATACCCGCATATATATCGGGTACTATTTATGCTAGCTACATAAGTTATACCTTGTTAGAAAGCTACAATCTCATGCCATCCAAATATAAAAAAATTTAGCTTCCTAGCTCTTTAGGGGCCTTTAGAATTGCGATTTATATGAAGTCGTTAAAAACTTGGGTAATTTTGGGACATTTTTCGAAAAATGTCCGATATGCCCGCATATATATCGGGTACTATTTATGCTAGCTACATAAGTTATACCTTGTTAGAAAGCTACAATCTCATGCCATCCAAATATTAAAAAATTTAGCTTCCTAGCTCTTTAGGGGCCTTTATAATTGCGATTTATATGAAGTCGTTAAAAACTGGGGTAATTTTGGGACATTTTTTGAAAAATATCCGATATACCCGCATATATATCGGGTACTATTTATGCTAGCTACATAAGTTATACCTTGTTAGAAAGCTACAATCTCATGCCATCCAAATATAAAAAAATTTAGCTTCCTAGCTCTTTAGGGCCTTTTAAAATTGCGATTTATATGAAGTCGCTAAAAACTGGGGTAATTTTGGGACATTTTGTGAAAAATGTCCGATATACCCGCATATATCTCGGGTACTATTTATTCTAGCTACATAAGTTATACCTATATATCGGGTACTATTTATGCTAGCTACATAAGTTATACCTTGTTAGAAAGCTACAATCTCATGCCATCCAAATATAAAAAAATGTAGCTTCCTAGCTCTTTAGGGGCCTTTATAATTGCGATTTATATGAAGTCGTTAAAAACTGGGGTAATTTTGGGACATTTTTTGAAAAATGTCCGATATACCCGCATATATATCGGGTACTATTTATGCTAGCTACATAAGTTATACCTTGTTAGAAAGCTACAATCTCATGCCATCCAAATATAAAAAAATTTAGCTTCCTAGCTCTTTAGGGGCCTTTATAATTGCGATTTATATGAAGTCGTTAAAAACTGGGGTAATTTTGGGACATTTTTTGAAAAATGTCCGATATACCCGCATATATATCGGGTACTATTTATGCTAGCTACATAAGTTATACCTTGTTAGAAAGCTACAATCTCATGTCATCCAAATATAAAAAAATTTAGCTTCCTAGCTCTTTACGGGCCTTTAGAATTGCGATTTATATGAAGTCGTTAAAAACTTGGGTAATTTTGGGACATTTTTCGAAAAATGTCCGATATGCCCGCATATATATCGGGTACTATTTATGCTAGCTACATAAGTTATACCTTGTTAGAAAGCTACAATCTCATGCCATCCAAATATGAAAAAATTTAGCTTCCTAGCTCTTTAGGGGCCTTTATAATTGCGATTTATATGAAGTCGTTAAAAACTGGGGTAATTTTGGGACATTTTTCGAAAAATGTCCGATATGCCCGCATATATATCGGGTACTATTTATGCTAGCTACATAAGTTATACCTTGCTAGAAAGCTACAATCTCATGCCATCCAAATATAAAAAAATTTAGCTTCCTAGCTCTTTAGGGGCCTTTAGAATTGCGATTTATATGAAGTCGTTAAAAACTTGGGTAATTTTTGGACATTTTTCGAAAAATGTCCGATATGCCCGCATATATATCGGGTACTATTTATGCTAGCTACATAAGTTATACCTTGTTAGAAAGCTACAATCTCATGCCATCCAAATATAAAAAATTTAGCTTCCTAGCTCTTTAGGGGCCTTTATAATTGCGATTTATATGAAGTCGTTAAAAACTGGGGTAATTTTGGGACATTTTTTGAAAAATGTCCGATATACCCGCGTATATATCGGGTACTATTTATGCTAGCTACATAAGTTATACCTTGTTAGAAAGCTACAATCTCATGCCATCCAAATATAAAAAAATTTAGCTTCCTAGCTCTTTAGGGCCTTTTAAAATTGCGATTTATATGAAGTCGTTAAAAACTGGGGTAATTTTGGGACATTTTTTGAAAAATGTCCGATATACCCGCATATATATCGGGTACTATTTATGCTAGCTACATAAGTTATACCTTGTTAGAAAGCTACAATCTCATGTCATCCAAATATAAAAAAATTTAGCTTCCTAGCTCTTTAGGGCCTTTTAAAATTGCGATTTATATGAAGTCGTTAAAAACTGGGGTAATTTTGGGACATTTTTTGAAAAATGTCCGATATACCCGCATATATATCGGGTACTATTTATGCTAGCTACATAAGTTATACCTTGTTAGAAAGCTACAATCTCATGCCATCCAAATATAAAAAAATGTAGCTTCCTAGCTCTTTAGGGGCCTTTATAATTGCGATTTATATGAAGTCGTTAAAAACTGGGGTAATTTTGGGACATTTTTTGAAAAATGTCAGATATACCCGCATATATATCGGGTACTATTTATGCTAGCTACATAAGTTATACCTTGTTAGAAAGCTACAATCTCATGCCATCCAAATATAAAAAAATTTAGCTTCCTAGCTCTTTAGGGGCCTTTAGAATTGCGATTTATATGAAGTCGTTAAAAACTTGGGTAATTTTGGGACATTTTTCGAAAAATGTCCGATATGCCCGCATATATATCGGGTACTATTTATGCTAGCTACATAAGTTATACCTTGTTAGAAAGCTACAATCTCATGCCATCCAAATATTAAAAAATTTAGCTTCCTAGCTCTTTAGGGGCCTTTATAATTGCGATTTATATGAAGTCGTTAAAAACTGGGGTAATTTTGGGACATTTTTTGAAAAATATCCGATATACCCGCATATATATCGGGTACTATTTATGCTAGCTACATAAGTTATACCTTGTTAGAAAGCTACAATCTCATGCCATCCAAATATAAAAAAATTTAGCTTCCTAGCTCTTTAGGGCCTTTTAAAATTGCGATTTATATGAAGTCGCTAAAAACTGGGGTAATTTTGGGACATTTTGTGAAAAATGTCCGATATACCCGCATATATCTCGGGTACTATTTATTCTAGCTACATAAGTTATACCTATATATCGGGTACTATTTATGCTAGCTACATAAGTTATACCTTGTTAGAAAGCTACAATCTCATGCCATCCAAATATAAAAAAATGTAGCTTCCTAGCTCTTTAGGGGCCTTTATAATTGCGATTTATATGAAGTCGTTAAAAACTGGGGTAATTTTGGGACATTTTTTGAAAAATGTCCGATATACCCGCATATATATCGGGTACTATTTATGCTAGCTACATAAGTTATACCTTGTTAGAAAGCTACAATCTCATGCCATCCAAATATAAAAAAATTTAGCTTCCTAGCTCTTTAGGGGCCTTTATAATTGCGATTTATATGAAGTCGTTAAAAACTGGGGTAATTTTGGGACATTTTTTGAAAAATGTCCGATATACCCGCATATATATCGGGTACTATTTATGCTAGCTACATAAGTTATACCTTGTTAGAAAGCTACAATCTCATGTCATCCAAATGTAAAAAAATTTAGCTTCCTAGCTCTTTACGGGCCTTTAGAATTGCGATTTATATGAAGTCGTTAAAAACTTGGGTAATTTTGGGACATTTTTCGAAAAATGTCCGATATGCCCGCATATATATCGGGTACTATTTATGCTAGCTACATAAGTTATACCTTGTTAGAAAGCTACAATCTCATGCCATCCAAATATGAAAAAATTTAGCTTCCTAGCTCTTTAGGGGCCTTTATAATTGCGATTTATATGAAGTCGTTAAAAACTGGGGTAATTTTGGGACATTTTTCGAAAAATGTCCGATATGCCCGCATATATATCGGGTACTATTTATGCTAGCTACATAAGTTATACCTTGCTAGAAAGCTACAATCTCATGCCATCCAAATATAAAAAAATTTAGCTTCCTAGCTCTTTAGGGGCCTTTAGAATTGCGATTTATATGAAGTCGTTAAAAACTTGGGTAATTTTGGGACATTTTTCGAAAAATGTCCGATATGCCCGCATATATATCGGGTACTATTTATGCTAGCTACATAAGTTATACCTTGTTAGAAAGCTACAATCTCATGCCATCCAAATATAAAAAATTTAGCTTCCTAGCTCTTTAGGGGCCTTTAGAATTGCGATTTATATGAAGTCGTTAAAAACTTGGGTAATTTTGGGACATTTTTCGAAAAATGTCCGATATGCCCGCATATATATCGGGTACTATTTATGCTAGCTACATAAGTTATACCTTGTTAGAAAGCTACAATCTCATGCCATCCAAATATAAAAAATTTAGCTTCCTAGCTCTTTAGGGGCCTTTATAATTGCGATTTATATGAAGTCGTTAAAAACTGGGGTAATTTTGGGACATTTTTTGAAAAATGTCCGATATACCCGCGTATATATCGGGTACTATTTATGCTAGCTACATAAGTTATACCTTGTTAGAAAGCTACAATCTCATGCCATCCAAATATAAAAAAATTTAGCTTCCTAGCTCTTTAGGGCCTTTTAAAATTGCGATTTATATGAAGTCGTTAAAAACTGGGGTAATTTTGGGACATTTTTTGAAAAATGTCCGATATACCCGCATATATATCGGGTACTATTTATGCTAGCTACATAAGTTATACCTTGTTAGAAAGCTACAATCTCATGTCATCCAAATATAAAAAAATTTAGCTTCCTAGCTCTTTAGGGCCTTTTAAAATTGCGATTTATATGAAGTCGTTAAAAACTGGGGTAATTTTGGGACATTTTTTGAAAAATGTCCGATAATCCCGCATATATATCGGGTACTATTTATGCTAGCTACATAAGTTATACCTTGTTAGAAAGCTACAATCTCATGCCATCCAAATATAAAAAAATGTAGCTTCCTAGCTCTTTAGGGGCCTTTATAATTGCGATTTATATGAAGTCGTTAAAAACTGGGGTAATTTTGGGACATTTTTTGAAAAATGTCAGATATACCCGCATATATATCGGGTACTATTTATGCTAGCTACATAAGTTATACCTTGTTAGAAAGCTACAATCTCATGCCATCCAAATATAAAAAAATTTAGCTTCCTAGCTCTTTAGGGGCCTTTAGAATTGCGATTTATATGAAGTCGTTAAAAACTTGGGTAATTTTGGGACATTTTTCGAAAAATGTCCGATATGCCCGCATATATATCGGGTACTATTTATGCTAGCTACATAAGTTATACCTTGTTAGAAAGCTACAATCTCATGCCATCCAAATATTAAAAAATTTAGCTTCCTAGCTCTTTAGGGGCCTTTATAATTGCGATTTATATGAAGTCGTTAAAAACTGGGGTAATTTTGGGACATTTTTTGAAAAATATCCGATATACCCGCATATATATCGGGTACTATTTATGCTAGCTACATAAGTTATACCTTGTTAGAAAGCTACAATCTCATGCCATCCAAATATAAAAAAATTTAGCTTCCTAGCTCTTTAGGGCCTTTTAAAATTGCGATTTATATGAAGTCGCTAAAAACTGGGGTAATTTTGGGACATTTTTTGAAAAATGTCCGATATACCCGCATATATCTCGGGTACTATTTATTCTAGCTACATAAGTTATACCTATATATCGGGTACTATTTATGCTAGCTACATAAGTTATACCTTGTTAGAAAGCTACAATCTCATGCCATCCGAATATAAAAAAATGTAGCTTCCTAGCTCTTTAGGGGCCTTTATAATTGCGATTTATATGAAGTCGTTAAAAACTGGGGTAATTTTGGGACATTTTTTGAAAAATGTCCGATATACCCGCATATATATCGGGTACTATTTATGCTAGCTACATAAGTTATACCTTGTTAGAAAGCTACAATCTCATGCCATCCAAATATAAAAAAATTTAGCTTCCTAGCTCTTTAGGGGCCTTTATAATTGCGATTTATATGAAGTCGTTAAAAACTGGGGTAATTTTGGGACATTTTTTGAAAAATGTCCGATATACCCGCATATATATCGGGTACTATTTATGCTAGCTACATAAGTTATACCTTGTTAGAAAGCTACAATCTCATGTCATCCAAATATAAAAAAATTTAGCTTCCTAGCTCTTTACGGGCCTTTAGAATTGCGATTTATATGAAGTCGTTAAAAACTTGGGTAATTTTGGGACATTTTTCGAAAAATGTCCGATATGCCCGCATATATATCGGGTACTATTTATGCTAGCTACATAAGTTATACCTTGTTAGAAAGCTACAATCTCATGCCATCCAAATATGAAAAAATTTAGCTTCCTAGCTCTTTAGGGGCCTTTATAATTGCGATTTATATGAAGTCGTTAAAAACTGGGGTAATTTTGGGACATTTTTCGAAAAATGTCCGATATGCCCGCATATATATCGGGTACTATTTATGCTAGCTACATAAGTTATACCTTGCTAGAAAGCTACAATCTCATGCCATCCAAATATAAAAAAATTTAGCTTCCTAGCTCTTTAGGGGCCTTTAGAATTGCGATTTATATGAAGTCGTTAAAAACTTGGGTAATTTTGGGACATTTTTCGAAAAATGTCCGATATGCCCGCATATATATCGGGTACTATTTATGCTACCTACATAAGTTATACCTTGTTAGAAAGCTACAATCTCATGCCATCCAAATATAAAAAATTTAGCTTCCTAGCTCTTTAGGGGCCTTTATAATTGCGATTTATATGAAGTCGTTAAAAACTGGGGTAATTTTGGGACATTTTTTGAAAAATGTCCGATATACCCGCGTATATATCGGGTACTATTTATGCTAGCTACATAAGTTATACCTTGTTAGAAAGCTACAATCTCATGCCATCCAAATATAAAAAAATTTAGCTTCCTAGCTCTTTAGGGCCTTTTAAAATTGCGATTTATATGAAGTCGTTAAAAACTGGGGTAATTTTGGGACATTTTTTGAAAAATGTCCGATATACCCGCATATATATCGGGTACTATTTATGCTAGCTACATAAGTTATACCTTGTTAGAAAGCTACAATCTCATGTCATCCAAATATAAAAAAATTTAGCTTCCTAGCTCTTTAGGGCCTTTTAAAATTGCGATTTATATGAAGTCGTTAAAAACTGGGGTAATTTTGGGACATTTTTTGAAAAATGTCCGATATACCCGCATATATATCGGGTACTATTTATGCTAGCTACATAAGTTATACCTTGTTAGAAAGCTACAATCTCATGTCATCCAAATATAAAAAAATTTAGCTTCCTAGCTCTTTAGGGGCCTTTAGAATTGCGATTTATATGAAGTCGTTAAAAACTTGGGTAATTTTGGGACATTTTTCGAAAAATGTCCGATATGCCCGCATATATATCGGGTACTATTTATGCTAGCTACATAAGTTATACCTTGTTAGAAAGCTACAATCTCATGCCATCCAAATATTAAAAAATTTAGCTTCCTAGCTCTTTAGGGGCCTTTATAATTGCGATTTATATGAAGTCGTTAAAAACTGGGGTAATTTTGGGACATTTTTTGAAAAATATCCGATATACCCGCATATATATCGGGTACTATTTATGCTAGCTACATAAGTTATACCTTGTTAGAAAGCTACAATCTCATGCCATCCAAATATAAAAAAATTTAGCTTCCTAGCTCTTTAGGGCCTTTTAAAATTGCGATTTATATGAAGTCGCTAAAAACTGGGGTAATTTTGGGACATTTTTTGAAAAATGTCCGATATACCCGCATATATCTCGGGTACTATTTATTCTAGCTACATAAGTTATACCTTGTTAGAAAGCTACAATCTCATGTCATCCAAATATAAAAAAATTTAGCTTCCTAGCTCTTTAGGGCCTTTTAAAATTGCGATTTATATGAAGTCGTTAAAAACTGGGGTAATTTTGGGACATTTTTTGAAAAATGTCCGATATACCCGCATATATATCGGGTACTATTTATGCTAGCTACATAAGTTATACCTTGTTAGAAAGCTACAATCTCATGCCATCCAAATATAAAAAAATGTAGCTTCCTAGCTCTTTAGGGGCCTTTATAATTGCGATTTATATGAAGTCGTTAAAAACTGGGGTAATTTTGGGACATTTTTTGAAAAATGTCCGATATACCCGCATATATATCGGGTACTATTTATGCTAGCTACATAAGTTATACCTTGTTAGAAAGCTACAATCTCATGCCATCCAAATATAAAAAAATTTAGCTTCCTAGCTCTTTAGGGCCTTTTAAAATTGCGATTTATATGAAGTCGTTAAAAACTGGGGTAATTTTGGGACATTTTTTGAAAAATGTCCGATATACCCGCATATATATCGGGTACTATTTATGCTAGCTACATAAGTTATACCTTGTTAGAAAGCTACAATCTCATGTCATCCAAATATAAAAAAATTTAGCTTCCTAGCTCTTTAGGGCCTTTTAAAATTGCGATTTATATGAAGTCGTTAAAAACTGGGGTAATTTTGAGACATTTTTTGAAAAATGTCCGATATACCCGCATATATATCGGGTACTATTTATGCTAGCTACATAAGTTATACCTTGTTAGAAAGCTACAATCTCATGCCATCCAAATATAAAAAAATTTAGCTTCCTAGCTCTTTAGGGGCCTTTATAATTGCGATTTATATGAAGTCGTTAAAAACTTGGGTAATTTTGGGACATTTTTCGAAAAATGTCCGATATGCCCGCATATATATCGGGTACTATTTATGCTAGCTACATAAGTTATACCTTGTTAGAAAGCTACAATCTCATGCCATCCAAATATAAAAAAATTTAGCTTCCTAGCTCTTTAGGGGCCTTTATAATTGCGATTTATATGAAGTCGTTAAAAACTGGGGTAATTTTTGGACATTTTTTGAAAAATGTCCGATATACCCGCGTATATATCGGGTACTATTTATGCTAGCTACATAAGTTATACCTTGTTAGAAAGCTACAATCTCATGCCATCCAAATATAAAAAAATTTAGCTTCCTAGCTCTTTAGGGCCTTTTATAATTGCGATTTATATGAAGTCGTTAAAAACTTGGGTAATTTTGGGACATTTTTTGAAAAATGTCCGATATACCCGCATATATCTCGGGTACTATTTATTCTAGCTACATAAGTTATACCTTGTTAGAAAGCTACAATCTCATGTCATCCAAATATAAAAAAATTTAGCTTCCTAGCTCTTTAGGGCCTTTTAAAATTGCGAGTTATATGAAGTCGTTAAAAACTGGGGTAATTTTGGGACATTTTTTGAAAAATGTCCGATATACCCGCATATATATCGGGTACTATTTATGCTAGCTACATAAGTTATACCTTGTTAGAAAGCTACAATCTCATGCAATCCAAATATAAAAAAATGTAGCTTCCTAGCTCTTTAGGGGCCTTTATAATTGCGATTTATATGAAGTCGTTAAAAACTGGGGTAATTTTGGGACATTTTTTGAAAAATGTCCGATATACCCGCATATATATCGGGTACTATTTATGCTAGCTACATAAGTTATACCTTGTTAGAAAGCTACAATCTCATGCCATCCAAATATAAAAAAATTTAGCTTCCTAGCTCTTTAGGGCCTTTTAAAATTGCGATTTATATGAAGTCGTTAAAAACTGGGGTAATTTTGGGACATTTTTTGAAAAATGTCCGATATACCCGCATATATATCGGGTACTATTTATGCTAGCTACATAAGTTATACCTTGTTAGAAAGCTACAATCTCATGTCATCCAAATATAAAAAAATTTAGCTTCCTAGCTCTTTAGGGCCTTTTAAAATTGCGATTTATATGAAGTCGTTAAAAACTGGGGTAATTTTGAGACATTTTTTGAAAAATGTCCGATATACCCGCATATATATCGGGTACTATTTATGCTAGCTACATAAGTTATACCTTGTTAGAAAGCTACAATCTCATGCCATCCAAATATAAAAAAATTTAGCTTCCTAGCTCTTTAGGGCCTTTTAAAATTGCGATTTATATGAAGTCGTTAAAAACTGGGGTAATTTTGGGACATTTTTTGAAAAATGTCCGATATACCCGCATATATATCGGGTACTATTTATGCTAGCTACATAAGTTATACCTTGTTAGAAAGCTACAATCTCATGTCATCCAAATATAAAAAAATTTAGCTTCCTAGCTCTTTAGGGCCTTTTAAAATTGCGATTTATATGAAGTCGTTAAAAACTGGGGTAATTTTGGGACATTTTTTGAAAAATGTCCGATATACCCGCATATATATCGGGTACTATTTATGCTAGCTACATAAGTTATACCTTGTTAGAAAGCTACAATCTCATGCCATCCAAATATAAAAAAATGTAGCTTCCTAGCTCTTTAGGGGCCTTTATAATTGCGATTTATATGAAGTCGTTAAAAACTGGGGTAATTTTGGGACATTTTTTGAAAAATGTCCGATATACCCGCATATATATCGGGTACTATTTATGCTAGCTACATAAGTTATACCTTGTTAGAAAGCTACAATCTCATGCCATCCAAATATAAAAAAATTTAGCTTCCTAGCTCTTTAGGGGCCTTTAGAATTGCGATTTATATGAAGTCGTTAAAAACTTGGGTAATTTTGGGACATTTTTCGAAAAATGTCCGATATGCCCGCATATATATCGGGTACTATTTATGCTAGCTACATAAGTTATACCTTGTTAGAAAGCTACAATCTCATGCCATCCAAATATAAAAAAATGTAGCTTCCTAGCTCTTTAGGGGCCTTTATAATTGCGATTTATATGAAGTCGTTAAAAACTGGGGTAATTTTGGGACATTTTTTGAAAAATGTCCGATATACCCGCATATATATCGGGTACTATTTATGCTAGCTACATAAGTTATACCTTGTTAGAAAGCTACAATCTCATGTCATCCAAATATAAAAAAATTTAGCTTCCTAGCTCTTTAGGGCCTTTTAAAATTGCGATTTATATGAAGTCGTTAAAAACTGGGGTAATTTTGGGACATTTTTTGAAAAATGTCCGATATACCCGCATATATATCGGGTACTATTTATGCTAGCTACATAAGTTATACCTTGTTAGAAAGCTACAATCTCATGCAATCCAAATATAAAAAAATGTAGCTTCCTAGCTCTTTAGGGGCCTTTATAATTGCGATTTATATGAAGTCGTTAAAAACTGGGGTAATTTTGGGACATTTTTTGAAAAATGTCCGATATACCCGCATATATATCGGGTACTATTTATGCTAGCTACATAAGTTATACCTTGTTAGAAAGCTACAATCTCATGCCATCCAAATATAAAAAAATTTAGCTTCCTAGCTCTTTAGGGCCTTTTAAAATTGCGATTTATATGAAGTCGTTAAAAACTGGGGTAATTTTGGGACATTTTTTGAAAAATGTCCGATATACCCGCATATATATCGGGTACTATTTATGCTAGCTACATAAGTTATACCTTGTTAGAAAGCTACAATCTCATGTCATCCAAATATAAAAAAATTTAGCTTCCTAGCTCTTTAGGGCCTTTTAAAATTGCGATTTATATGAAGTCGTTAAAAACTGGGGTAATTTTGGGACATTTTTTGAAAAATGTCCGATATACCCGCATATATATCGGGTACTATTTATGCTAGCTACATAAGTTATACCTTGTTAGAAAGCTACAATCTCATGCCATCCAAATATAAAAAAATGTAGCTTCCTAGCTCTTTAGGGGCCTTTATAATTGCGATTTATATGAAGTCGTTAAAAACTGGGGTAATTTTGGGACATTTTTTGAAAAATGTCCGATATACCCGCATATATATCGGGTACTATTTATGCTAGCTACATAAGTTATACCTTGTTAGAAAGCTACAATCTCATGCCATCCAAATATAAAAAAATTTAGCTTCCTAGCTCTTTAGGGGCCTTTAGAATTGCGATTTATATGAAGTCGTTAAAAACTTGGGTAATTTTGGGACATTTTTCGAAAAATGTCCGATATGCCCGCATATATATCGGGTACTATTTATGCTAGCTACATAAGTTATACCTTGTTAGAAAGCTACAATCTCATGCCATCCAAATATAAAAAAATGTAGCTTCCTAGCTCTTTAGGGGCCTTTATAATTGCGATTTATATGAAGTCGTTAAAAACTGGGGTAATTTTGGGACATTTTTTGAAAAATGTCCGATATACCCGCATATATATCGGGTACTATTTATGCTAGCTACATAAGTTATACCTTGTTAGAAAGCTACAATCTCATGTCATCCAAATATAAAAAAATTTAGCTTCCTAGCTCTTTAGGGCCTTTTAAAATTGCGATTTATATGAAGTCGTTAAAAACTGGGGTAATTTTGGGACATTTTTTGAAAAATGTCCGATATACCCGCATATATATCGGGTACTATTTATGCTAGCTACATAAGTTATACCTTGTTAGAAAGCTACAATCTCATGTCATCCAAATATAAAAAAATTTAGCTTCCTAGCTCTTTAGGGGCCTTTAGAATTGCGATTTATATGAAGTCGTTAAAAACTTGGGTAATTTTGGGACATTTTTCGAAAAATGTCCGATATGCCCGCATATATATCGGGTACTATTTATGCTAGCTACATAAGTTATACCTTGTTAGAAAGCTACAATCTCATGCCATCCAAATATAAAAAAATTTAGCTTCCTAGCTCTTTAGGGGCCTTTATAATTGCGATTTATATGAAGTCGTTAAAAACTGGGGTAATTTTGGGACATTTTTCGAAAAATGTCCGATATGCCCGCATATCTATCGGGTACTATTTATGCTAGCTACATAAGTTATACCTTGTTAGAAAGCTACAATCTCATGCCATCCAAATATAAAAAAATTTAGCTTCCTAGCTCTTTAGGGGCCTTTAGAATTGCGATTTATATGAAGTCGTTAAAAACTTGGGTAATTTTGGGACATTTTTCGAAAAATGTCCGATATGCCCGCATATATATCGGGTACTATTTATGCTAGCTACATAAGTTATACCTTGTTAGAAAGCTACAATCTCATGCCATCCAAATATAAAAAAATTTAGCTTCCTAGCTCTTTAGGGGCCTTTATAATTGCGATTTATATGAAGTCGTTAAAAACTGGGGTAATTTTGGGACATTTTTTGAAAAATGTCCGATATACCCGCATATATATCGGGTACTATTTATGCTAGCTACATAAGTTATACCTTGTTAGAAAGCTACAATCTCATGCCATCCAAATATAAAAAAATTTAGCTTCCTAGCTCTTTAGGGCCTTTTAAAATTGCGATTTATATGAAGTCGTTAAAAACTGGGGTAATTTTGGGACATTTTTGAAAAATGTCCGATATACCCGCATATATATCGGGTACTATTTATGCTAGCTACATAAGTTATACCTTGTTAGAAAGCTACAATCTCATGTCATCCAAATATAAAAAAATTTAGCTTCCTAGCTCTTTAGGGCCTTTTAAAATTGCGATTTATATGAAGTCGTTAAAAACTGGGGTAATTTTGGGACATTTTTTGAAAAATGTCCGATATGCCCGCATATCTATCGGGTACTATTTATGCTAGCTACATAAGTTATACCTTGTTAGAAAGCTACAATCTCATGCCATCCAAATATAAAAAAATGTAGCTTCCTAGCTCTTTAGGGGCCTTTATAATTGCGATTTATATGAAGTCGTTAAAAACTGTGGTAATTTTGGGACATTTTTTGAAAAATGTCCGATATACCCGCATATATATCGGGTACTATTTATGCTAGCTACATAAGTTATACCTTGTTAGAAAGCTACAATCTCATGCCATCCAAATATAAAAAAATTTAGCTTCCTAGCTCTTTAGGGGCCTTTAGAATTGCGATTTATATGAAGTCGTTAAAAACTGGGGTAATTTTGGGACATTTTTTGAAAAATGTCCGATATGCCCGCATATATATCGGGTACTATTTATGCTAGCTACATAAGTTATACCTTGTTAGAAAGCTACAATCTCATGTCATCCAAATATAAAAAAATTTAGCTTCCTAGCTCTTTAGGGGCCTTTAGAATTGCGATTTATATGAAGTCGTTAAAAACTTGGGTAATTTTGGGACATTTTTCGAAAAATGTCCGATATGCCCGCATATATATCGGGTACTATTTATGCTAGCTACATAAGTTATACCTTGTTAGAAAGCTACAATCTCATGCCATCCAAATATAAAAAAATTTAGCTTCCTAGCTCTTTAGGGGCCTTTATAATTGCGATTTATATGAAGTCGTTAAAAACTGGGGTAATTTTGGGACATTTTTCGAAAAATGTCCGATATGCCCGCATATCTATCGGGTACTATTTATGCTAGCTACATAAGTTATACCTTGTTAGAAAGCTACAATCTCATGCCATCCAAATATAAAAAAATTTAGCTTCCTAGCTCTTTAGGGGCCTTTAGAATTGCGATTTATATGAAGTCGTTAAAAACTTGGGTAATTTTGGGACATTTTTCGAAAAATGTCCGATATGCCCGCATATATATCGGGTACTATTTATGCTAGCTACATAAGTTATACCTTGTTAGAAAGCTACAATCTCATGCCATCCAAATATAAAAAAATTTAGCTTCCTAGCTCTTTAGGGGCCTTTATAATTGCGATTTATATGAAGTCGTTAAAAACTGGGGTAATTTTGGGACATTTTTTGAAAAATGTCCGATATACCCGCATATATATCGGGTACTATTTATGCTAGCTACATAAGTTATACCTTGTTAGAAAGCTACAATCTCATGCCATCCAAATATAAAAAAATTTAGCTTCCTAGCTCTTTAGGGCCTTTTAAAATTGCGATTTATATGAAGTCGTTAAAAACTGGGGTAATTTTGGGACATTTTTGAAAAATGTCCGATATACCCGCATATATATCGGGTACTATTTATGCTAGCTACATAAGTTATACCTTGTTAGAAAGCTACAATCTCATGTCATCCAAATATAAAAAAATTTAGCTTCCTAGCTCTTTTAGGGCCTTTTAAAATTGCGATTTATATGAAGTCGTTAAAAACTGGGGTAATTTTGAGACATTTTTTGAAAAATGTCCGATATACCCGCATATATATCGGGTACTATTTATGCTAGCTACATAAGTTATACCTTGTTAGAAAGCTACAATCTCATGTCATCCAAATATGAAAAAATTTAGCTTCCTAGCTCTTTAGGGGCCTTTAGAATTGCGATTTATATGAAGTCGTTAAAAACTTTGGTAATCTTGGGACATTTTTCGAAAAATGTCCGATATGCCCGCATATATATCGGGTACTATTTATGCTAGCTACATAAGTTATACCTTGTTAGAAAGCTACAATCTCATGTCATCCAAATATAAAAAAAATTTAGCTTCCTAGCTCTTTAGGGGCCTTTAGAATTGCGATTTATATGAAGTCGTTAAAAACTTGGGTAATTTTGGGACATTTTTCGAAAAATGTCCGATATGCCCGCATATATATCGGGTACTGTTTATGCTAGCTACATAAGTTATACCTTGTTAGAAAGCTACAATCTCATGTCATCCAAATATGAAAAAATTTAGCTTCCTAGCTCTTTAGGGGCCTTTAGAATTGCGATTTATATGAAGTCGTTAAAAACTTTGGTAATCTTGGGACATTTTTCGAAAAATGTCCGATATACCCGCATATATATCGGGTACTATTTATGCTAGCTACATAAGTTATACCTTGTTAGAAAGCTACAATCTCATGTCATCCAAATATAAAAAAAATTTAGCTTCCTAGCTCTTTAGGGGCCTTTAGAATTGCGATTTATATGAAGTCGTTAAAAACTTGGGTAATTTTGGGACATTTTTCGAAAAATGTCCGATATGCCCGCATATATATCGGGTACTATTTATGCTAGCTACATAAGTTATACCTTGTTAGAAAGCTACAATCCCATGCCATCCAAATATAAAAAAATTTAGCTTCCTAGCTCTTTAGGGGCCTTTATAATTGCGATTTATATGAAGTCGTTAAAAACTGGGGTAATTTTGGGACATTTTTCGAAAAATGTCCGATATGCCCGCATATCTATCGGGTACTATTTATGCTAGCTACATAAGTTATACCTTGTTAGAAAGCTACAATCTCATGCCATCCAAATATAAAAAAATTTAGCTTCCTAGCTCTTTAGGGGCCTTTAGAATTGCGATTTATATGAAGTCGTTAAAAACTTGGGTAATTTTGGGACATTTTTCGAAAAATGTCCGATATGCCCGCATATATATCGGGTACTATTTATGCTAGCTACATAAGTTATACCTTGTTAGAAAGCTACAATCTCATGCCATCCAAATATAAAAAAAATTTAGCTTCCTAGCTCTTTAGGGGCCTTTAGAATTGCGATTTATATGAAGTCGTTAAAAACTGGGGTAATTTTGGGACATTTTTTGAAAAATGTCCGATATACCCGCATATATATCGGGTACTATTTATGCTACATAAGTTATACCTTGTTAGAAAGCTACAATCTCATGTCATCCAAATATAAAAAAAATTTAGCTTCCTAGCTCTTTAGGGGCCTTTAGAATTGCGATTTATATGAAGTCGTTAAAAACTGGGGTAATTTTGGGACATTTTTTGAAAAATGTCCGATATACCCGCATATATATCGGGTACTATTTATGCTAGCTACATAAGTTATACCTTGTTAGAAAGCTACAATCTCATGTCATCCAAATATAAAAAAATTTAGCTTCCTAGCTCTTTAGGGCCTTTTAAAATTGCGATTTATATGAAGTCGTTAAAAACTGGGGTAATTTTGAGACATTTTTTGAAAAATGTCCGATATACCCGCATATATATCGGGTACTATTTATGCTAGCTACATAAGTTATACCTTGTTAGAAAGCTACAATCTCATGTCATCCAAATATGAAAAAATTTAGCTTCCTAGCTCTTTAGGGGCCTTTAGAATTGCGATTTATATGAAGTCGTTAAAAACTTTGGTAATCTTGGGACATTTTTCGAAAAATGTCCGATATGCCCGCATATATATCGGGTACTATTTATGCTAGCTACATAAGTTATACCTTGTTAGAAAGCTACAATCTCATGCCATCCAAATATAAAAAAATTTAGTTTCCTAGCTCTTTAGGGGCCTTTATAATTGCGATTTATATGAAGTCGTTAAAAACTGGGGTAATTTTGGGACATTTTTTGAAAAATGTCCGATATACCCGCATATATATCGGGTACTATTTATGCTAGCTACATAAGTTATACCTTGTTAGAAAGCTACAATCTCATGCCATCCAAATATAAAAAAATTTAGCTTCCTAGCTCTTTAGGGCCTTTTAAAATTGCGATTTATATGAAGTCGTTAAAAACTGGGGTAATTTTGGGACATTTTTTGAAAAATGTCCGATATACCCGCATATATATCGGGTACTATTTATGCTAGCTACATAAGTTATACCTTGTTAGAAAGCTACAATCTCATGTCATCCAAATATAAAAAAATTTAGCTTCCTAGCTCTTTAGGGCCTTTTAAAATTGCGATTTATATGAAGTCGTTAAAAACTGGGGTAATTTTGGGACATTTTTTGAAAAATGTCCGATATACCCGCATATATATCGGGTACTATTTATGCTAGCTACATAAGTTATACCTTGTTAGAAAGCTACAATCTCATGCCATCCAAATATAAAAAAATGTAGCTTCCTAGCTCTTTAGGGGCCTTTATAATTGCGATTTATATGAAGTCGTTAAAAACTGGGGTAATTTTGGGACATTTTTTGAAAAATGTCCGATATACCCGCATATATATCGGGTACTATTTATGCTAGCTACATAAGTTATACCTTGTTTAAAAATTTAGCTTCCTAGCTCTTTAGGGGCCTTTAGAATTGCGATTTATATGAAGTCGTTAAAAACTTGGGTAATTTTGGGACATTTTTCGAAAAATGTCCGATATGCCCGCATATATATCGGGTACTATTTATGCTAGCTACATAAGTTATACCTTGTTAGAAAGCTACAATCTCATGCCATCCAAATATAAAAAAATTTAGCTTCCTAGCTCTTTAGGGGCCTTTATAATTGCGATTTATATGAAGTCGTTAAAAACTGGGGTAATTTTGGGACATTTTTTGAAAAATGTCCGATATACCCGCATATATATCGGGTACTATTTATGCTAGCTACATAACTTATACCTTGTTAGAAAGCTACAATCTCATGCCATCCAAATATAAAAAAATTTAGCTTCCTAGCTCTTTGGGGCCTTTTAAAATTGCGATTTATATGAAGTCGTTAAAAACTGGGGTAATTTTGGGACATTTTTTGAAAAATGTCCGATATACCCGCATATATATCGGGTACTATTTATTCTAGCTACATAAGTTATACCTTGTTAGAAAGCTACAATCTCATGCCATCCAAATATAAAAAAATGTAGCTTCCTAGCTCTTTAGGGGCCTTTATAATTGCGATTTATATGAAGTCGTTAAAAACTGGGGTAATTTTGGGACATTTTTTGAAAAATGTCCGATATACCCGCATATATATCGGGTACTATTTATGCTAGCTACATAAGTTATACCTTGTTAGAAAGCTACAATCTCATGCCATCCAAATATAAAAAAATTTAGCTTCCTAGCTCTTTAGGGCCTTTTAAAATTGCGATTTATATGAAGTCGTTAAAAACTGGGGTAATTTTGGGACATTTTTTGAAAAATGTCCGATATACCCGCATATATATCGGGTACTATTTATGCTAGCTACATAAGTTATACCTTGTTAGAAAGCTACAATCTCATGTCATCCAAATATAAAAAAATTTAGCTTCCTAGCTCTTTAGGGCCTTTTAAAATTGCGATTTATATGAAGTCGTTAAAAACTGGGGTAATTTTGAGACATTTTTTGAAAAATGTCCGATATACCCGCATATATATCGGGTACTATTTATGCTAGCTACATAAGTTATACCTTGTTAGAAAGCTACAATCTCATGTCATCCAAATATAAAAAAATTTAGCTTCCTAGCTCTTTAGGGCCTTTTAAAATTGCGATTTATATGAAGTCGTTAAAAACTGGGGTAATTTTGGGACATTTTTTGAAAAATGTCCGATATACCCGCATATATATCGGGTACTATTTATGCTAGCTACATAAGTTATACCTTGTTAGAAAGCTACAATCTCATGTCATCCAAATATAAAAAAATTTAGCTTCCTAGCTCTTTAGGGGCCTTTAGAATTGCGATTTATATGAAGTCGTTAAAAACTTGGGTAATTTTGGGACATTTTTCGAAAAATGTCCGATATGCCCGCATATATATCGGGTACTATTTATGCTAGCTACATAAGTTATACCTTGTTAGAAAGCTACAATCTCATGCCATCCAAATATAAAAAAATTTAGCTTCCTAGCTCTTTAGGGCCTTTTAAAATTGCGATTTATATGAAGTCGTTAAAAACTGGGGTAATTTTGGGACATTTTTTGAAAAATGTCCGATATACCCGCATATATATCGGGTACTATTTATGCTAGCTACATAAGTTATACCTTGTTAGAAAGCTACAATCTCATGTCATCCAAATATAAAAAAATTTAGCTTCCTAGCTCTTTAGGGCCTTTTAAAATTGCGATTTATATGAAGTCGTTAAAAACTGGGGTAATTTTGAGACATTTTTGAAAAATGTCCGATATACCCGCATATATATCGGGTACTATTTATGCTAGCTACATAAGTTATTCCTTGTTATAAAGCTACAATCTCATGTCATCCAAATATAAAAAAATTTAGCTTCCTAGCTCTTTAGGGCCTTTTAAAATTGCGATTTATATGAAGTCGTTAAAAACTGGGGTAATTTTGGGACATTTTTTGAAAAATGTCCGATATACCCGCATATATATCGGGTACTATTTATGCTAGCTACATAAGTTATACCTTGTTAGAAAGCTACAATCTCATGTCATCCAAATATAAAAAAAATTTAGCTTCCTAGCTCTTTAGGGGCCTTTAGAATTGCGATTTATATGAAGTCGTTAAAAACTTGGGTAATTTTGGGACATTTTTCGAAAAATGTCCGATATGCCCGCATATATATCGGGTACTATTTATGCTAGCTACATAAGTTATACCTTGTTAGAAAGCTACAATCTCATGTCATCCAAATATAAAAAAATTTAGCTTCCTAGCTCTTTAGGGCCTTTTAAAATTGCGATTTATATGAAGTCGTTAAAAACTGGGGTAATTTTGGGACATTTTTTGAAAAATGTCCGATATACCCGCATATATATCGGGTACTATTTATGCTAGCTACATAAGTTATACCTTGTTAGAAAGCTACAATCTCATGGC
This sequence comes from Calliphora vicina, assembly GCF_958450345.1. Taxonomy (NCBI): domain Eukaryota; kingdom Metazoa; phylum Arthropoda; class Insecta; order Diptera; family Calliphoridae; genus Calliphora; species Calliphora vicina. The sequence continues at coordinate 37,720 of NW_027052640.1, forward strand.
ATCCAAATATAAAAAAAATGTAGCTTCCTAGCTCTTTAGGGGCCTTTATAATTGCGATTTATATGAAGTCGTTAAAAACTGGGGTAATTTTGGGACATTTTTTGAAAAATGTCCGATATACCCGCATATATATCGGGTACTATTTATGCTAGCTACATAAGTTATACCTTGTTAGAAAGCTACAATCTCATGCCATCCAAATATAAAAAAATTTAGCTTCCTAGCTCTTTAGGGGCCTTTAGAATTGCGATTTATATGAAGTCGTTAAAAACTTGGGTAATTTTGGGACATTTTTCGAAAAATGTCCGATATGCCCGCATATATATCGGGTACTATTTATGCTAGCTACATAAGTTATACCTTGTTAGAAAGCTACAATCTCATGCCATCCAAATATAAAAAAATTTAGCTTCCTAGCTCTTTACGGGCCTTTATAATTGCGATTTATATGAAGTCGTTAAAAACTGGGGTAATTTTGGGACATTTTTTGAAAAATGTCCGATATACCCGCATATATATCGGGTACTATTTATGCTAGCTACATAAGTTATACCTTGTTAGAAAGCTACAATCTCATGCCATCCAAATATAAAAAAATTTAGCTTCCTAGCTCTTTAGGGCCTTTTAAAATTGCGATTTATTTGAAGTCGTTAAAAACTGGGGTAATTTTGGGACATTTTTTGAAAAATGTCCGATATACCCGCATATATATCGGGTGCTATTTATTCTAGCTACATAAGTTATACCTTGTTAGAAAGCTACAATCTCATGCCATCCAAATATAAAAAAATGTAGCTTCCTAGCTCTTTAGGGGCCTTTATAATTGCGATTTATATGAAGTCGTTAAAAACTGGGGTAATTTTGGGACATTTTTTGAAAAATGTCCGATATACCCGCATATATATCGGGTACTATTTATGCTAGCTACATAAGTTATACCTTGTTAGAAAGCTACAATCTCATGCCATCCAAATATAAAAAAATTTAGCTTCCTAGCTCTTTAGGGCCTTTTAAAATTGCGATTTATATGAAGTCGTTAAAAACTGGGGTAATTTTGGGACATTTTTTGAAAAATGTCCGATATACCCGCATATATATCGGGTACTATTTATGCTAGCTACATAAGTTATACCTTGTTAGAAAGCTACAATCTCATGTCATCCAAATATAAAAAAATTTAGCTTCCTAGCTCTTTAGGGCCTTTTAAAATTGCGATTTATATGAAGTCGTTAAAAACTGGGTAATTTTGAGACATTTTTTGAAAAATGTCCGATATACCCGCATATATATCGGGTACTATTTATGCTAGCTACATAAGTTATTCCTTGTTAGAAAGCTACAATCTCATGTCATCCAAATATAAAAAAATTTAGCTTCCTAGCTCTTTAGGGGCCTTTAGAATTGCGATTTATATGAAGTCGTTAAAAACTTGGGTAATTTTGGGACATTTTTCGAAAAATGTCCGATATGCCCGCATATATATCGGGTACTATTTATGCTAGCTACATAAGTTATACCTTGTTAGAAAGCTACAATCTCATGTCATCCAAATATAAAAAAATTTAGCTTCCTAGCTCTTTAGGGCCTTTTAAAATTGCGATTTATATGAAGTCGTTAAAAACTGGGGTAATTTTGGGACATTTTTTGAAAAATGTCCGATATACCCGCATATATATCGGGTACTATTTATGCTAGCTACATAAGTTATACCTTGTTAGAAAGCTACAATCTCATGCCATCCAAATATAAAAAAATGTAGCTTCCTAGCTCTTTAGGGGCCTTTATAATTGCGATTTATATGAAGTCGTTAAAAACTGGGGTAATTTTGGGACATTTTTTGAAAAATGTCCGATATACCCGCATATATATCGGGTACTATTTATGCTAGCTACATAAGTTATACCTTGTTAGAAAGCTACAATCTCATGCCATCCAAATATAAAAAAATTTAGCTTCCTAGCTCTTTAGGGGCCTTTAGAATTGCGATTTATATGAAGTCGTTAAAAACTTGGGTAATTTTGGGACATTTTTCGAAAAATGTCCGATATGCCCGCATATATATCGGGTACTATTTATGCTAGCTACATAAGTTATACCTTGTTAGAAAGCTACAATCTCATGCCATCCAAATATAAAAAAATTTAGCTTCCTAGCTCTTTACGGGCCTTTATAATTGCGATTTATATGAAGTCGTTAAAAACTGGGGTAATTTTGGGACATTTTTTGAAAAATGTCCGATATACCCGCATATATATCGGGTACTATTTATGCTAGCTACATAAGTTATACCTTGTTAGAAAGCTACAATCTCATGCCATCCAAATATAAAAAAATTTAGCTTCCTAGCTCTTTAGGGCCTTTTAAAATTGCGATTTATATGAAGTCGTTAAAAACTGGGGTAATTTTGGGACATTTTTTGAAAATGTCCGATATACCCGCATATATATCGGGTACTATTTATTCTAGCTACATAAGTTATACCTTGTTAGAAAGCTACAATCTCATGCCATCCAAATATAAAAAAATGTAGCTTCCTAGCTCTTTAGGGGCCTTTATAATTGCGATTTATATGAAGTCGTTAAAAACTGGGGTAATTTTGGGACATTTTTTGAAAAATGTCCGATATACCCGCATATATATCGGGTACTATTTATGCTAGCTACATAAGTTATACCTTGTTAGAAAGCTACAATCTCATGCCATCCAAATATAAAAAAATTTAGCTTCCTAGCTCTTTAGGGCCTTTTAAAATTGCGATTTATATGAAGTCGTTAAAAACTGGGGTAATTTTGGGACATTTTTTGAAAAATGTCCGATATACCCGCATATATATCGGGTACTATTTATGCTAGCTACATAAGTTATACCTTGTTAGAAAGCTACAATCTCATGTCATCCAAATATAAAAAAATTTAGCTTCCTAGCTCTTTAGGGCCTTTTAAAATTGCGATTTATATGAAGTCGTTAAAAACTGGGGTAATTTTGAGACATTTTTTGAAAAATGTCCGATATACCCGCATATATATCGGGTACTATTTATGCTAGCTACATAAGTTATACCTTGTTAGAAAGCTACAATCTCATGTCATCCAAATATAAAAAAATGTAGCTTCCTAGCTCTTTAGGGGCCTTTATAATTGCGATTTATATGAAGTCGTTAAAAACTGGGGTAATTTTGGGACATTTTTGAAAAATGTCCGATATACCCGCATATATATCGGGTACTATTTATTCTAGCTACATAAGTTATACCTTGTTAGAAAGCTACAATCTCATGCCATCCAAATATAAAAAAATGTAGCTTCCTAGCTCTTTAGGGGCCTTTATAATTGCGATTTATATGAAGTCGTTAAAAACTGGGGTAATTTTGGGACATTTTTGAAAAATGTCCGATATACCCGCATATATATCGGGTACTATTTATGCTAGCTACATAAGTTATACCTTGTTAGAAAGCTACAATCTCATGCCATCCAAATATAAAAAAATTTAGCTTCCTAGCTCTTTAGGGCCTTTTAAAATTGCGATTTATATGAAGTCGTTAAAAACTGAGGTAATTTTGGGACATTTTTGAAAAATGTCCGATATACCCGCATATATATCGGGTACTATTTATGCTAGCTACATAAGTTATACCTTGTTAGAAAGCTACAATCTCATGTCATCCAAATATAAAAAAAATTTAGCATCCTAGCTCTTTAGGGGCCTTTAGAATTGCGATTTATATGAAGTCGTTAAAAAACTTGGGTAATTTTGGGACATTTTTCGAAAAATGTCCGATATGCCCGCATATATATCGGGTACTATTTATGCTAGCTACATAAGTTATACCTTGTTAGAAAGCTACAATCTCATGCCATCCAAATATAAAAAAATTTAGCTTCCCAGCTCTTTAGGGGCCTTTATAATTGCGATTTATATGAAGTCGTTAAAAACTGGGGTAATTTTGGGACATTTTTCGAAAAATGTCCGATATGCCCGCATATATATCGGGTACTATTTATGCTAGCTACATAAGTTATACCTTGTTAGAAAGCTACAATCTCATGCCATCCAAATATAAAAAAATTTAGCTTCCTAGCTCTTTAGGGGCCTTTAGAATTGCGATTTATATGAAGTCGTTAAAAACTTGGGTAATTTTGGGACATTTTTCGAAAAATGTCCGATATGCGCGCATATATATCGGGTACTATTTATGCTAGCTACATAAGTTATACCTTGTTAGAAAGCTACAATCTCATGCCATCCAAATATAAAAAAATTTAGCTTCCTAGCTCTTTAGGGGCCTTTATAATTGCGATTTATATGAAGTCGTTAAAAACTGGGGTAATTTTGGGACATTTTTTGAAAAATGTCCGATATACCCGCATATATATCGGGTACTATTTATGCTAGCTACATAAGTTATACCTTGTTAGAAAGCTACAATCTCATGCCATCCAAATATAAAAAAATTTAGCTTCCTAGCTCTTTAGGGCCTTTTAAAATTGCGATTTATATGAAGTCGTTAAAAACTGGCGTAATTTTGGGACATTTTTTGAAAAATGTCCGATATACCCGCATATATATCGGGTACTATTTATGCTAGCTACATAAGTTATACCTTGTTAGAAAGCTACAATCTCATGTCATCCAAATATAAAAAAATTTAGCTTCCTAGCTCTTTAGGGCCTTTTAAAATTGCGATTTATATGAAGTCGTTAAAAACTGGGGTAATTTTGGGACATTTTTTGAAAAATGTCCGATATACCCGCATATATATCGGGTACTATTTATGCTAGCTACATAAGTTATACCTTGTTAGAAAGCTACAATCTCATGCCATCCAAATATAAAAAAATGTAGCTTCCTAGCTCTTTAGGGGCCTTTATAATTGCGATTTATATGAAGTCGTTAAAAACTGGGGTAATTTTGGGACATTTTTTGAAAAATGTCCGATATACCCGCATATATATCGGGTACTATTTATGCTAGCTACATAAGTTATACCTTGTTAGAAAGCTACAATCTCATGTCATCCAAATATAAAAAAATTTAGCTTCCTAGCTCTTTAGGGCCTTTTAAAATTGCGATTTATATGAAGTCGTTAAAAACTGGGGTAATTTTGGGACATTTTTTGAAAAATGTCCGATATACCCGCATATATATCGGGTACTATTTATGCTAGCTACATAAGTTATACCTTGTTAGAAAGCTACAATCTCATGCCATCCAAATATAAAAAAATGTAGCTTCCTAGCTCTTTAGGGGCCTTTATAATTGCGATTTATATGAAGTCGTTAAAAACTGGGGTAATTTTGGGACATTTTTTGAAAAAATGTCCGATATACCCGCATATATATCGGGTACTATTTATGCTAGCTACATAAGTTATACCTTGTTAGAAAGCTACAATCTCATGCCATCCAAATATAAAAAAATTTAGCTTCCTAGCTCTTTAGGGCCTTTTAAAATGCGATTTATATGAAGTCGTTAAAAACTAGGGTAATTTTGGGACATTTTTTGAAAAATGTCCGATATACCCGCATATATATCGGGTACTATTTATGCTAGCTACATAAGTTATACCTTGTTAGAAAGCTACAATCTCATGCCATCCAAATATAAAAAAATTTAGCTTCCTAGCTCTTTAGGTCCTTTTAAAATTGCGATTTATATGAAGTCGTTAAAAACTGGGGTAATTTTGGGACATTTTTTGAAAAATGTCCGATATACCCGCATATATATCGGGTACTATTTATGCTAGCTACATAAGTTATACCTTGTTAGAAAGCTACAATCTCATGTCATCCAAATATAAAAAAATTTAGCTTCCTAGCTCTTTAGGGCCTTTTAAAATTGCGATTTATATGAAGTCGTTAAAAACTGGGGTAATTTTGGGACATTTTTTGAAAAATGTCCGATATACCCGCATATATATCGGGTACCATTTATGCTAGCTACATAAGTTATACCTTGTTAGAAAGCTACAATCTCATGTCATCCAATATAAAAAAATTTAGCTTCCTTGCTCTTTAGGGCCTTTTAAAATTGCGATTTATATGAAGTCGTTAAAAACTGGGGTAATTTTGGGACATTTTTTGAAAAATGTCCGATATACCCGCATATATATCGGGTACTGTTTATGCTAGCTACATAAGTTATACCTTGTTAGAAAGCTACAATCTCATGTCATCCAAATATAAAAAAATTTAGCTTCCTAGCTCTTTAGGGCCTTTTAAAATTGCGATTTATATGAAGTCGTTAAAAACTGGGGTAATTTTGGGACATTTTTGAAAAATGTCCGATATACCCGCATATATATCGGGTACTATTTATGCTAGCTACATAAGTTATACCTTGTTAGAAAGCTACAATCTCATGCCATCCAAATATAAAAAAATGTAGCTTCCTAGCTCTTTAGGGGCCTTTATAATTGCGATTTATATGAAGTCGTTAAAAACTGGGGTAATTTTGAGACATTTTTTGAAAAATGTCCGATATACCCGCATATATATCGGGTACTATTTATGCTAGCTACATAAGTTATACCTTGTTAGAAAGCTACAATCTCATGTCATCCAAATATAAAAAAATGTAGCTTCCTAGCTCTTTAGGGCCTTTTAAAATTGCGATTTATATGAAGTCGTTAAAAACTGGGGTAATTTTGAGACATTTTTTGAAAAATGTCCGATATACCCGCATATATATCGGGTACTATTTATGCTAGCTACATAAGTTATACCTTGTTAGAAAGCTACAATCTCATGTCATCCAAATATAAAAAAATTTAGCTTCCTAGCTCTTTAGGGGCCTTTAGAATTGCGATTTATATGAAGTCGTTAAAAACTTGGGTAATTTTGGGACATTTTTCGAAAAATGTCCGATATGCCCGCATATATATCGGGTACTATTTATGCTAGCTACATAAGTTATACCTTGTTAGAAAGCCACAATCTCATGCCATCCAAATATAAAAAAATTTAGCTTCCTAGCTCTTTAGGGGCCTTTATAATTGCGATTTATATGAAGTCGTTAAAAACTGGGGTAATTTTGGACATTTTTCGAAAAATGTCCGATATGCCCGCATATATATCGGGTACTATTTATGCTAGCTACATAAGTTATACCTTGTTAGAAAGCTACAATCTCATGCCATCCAAATATAAAAAAATTTAGCTTCCTAGCTCTTTAGGGGCCTTTAGAATTGCGATTTATATGAAGTCGTTAAAAACTTGGGTAATTTTGGGACATTTTTCGAAAAATGTCCGATATGCCCGCATATATATCGGGTACTATTTATGCTAGCTACATAAGTTATACCTTGTTAGAAAGCTACAATCTCATGCCATCCAAATATAAAAAAATTTAGCTTCCTAGCTCTTTAGGGCCTTTTAAAATTGCGATTTATATGAAGTCGTTAAAAACTGGGGTAATTTTGGGACATTTTTTGAAAAATGTCCGATATACCCGCATATATATCGGGTACTATTTATGCTAGCTACATAAGTTATACCTTGTTAGAAAGCTACAATCTCATGCCATCCAAATATAAAAAAATTTAGCTTCCTAGCTCTTTAGGGCCTTTTAAAATTGCGATTTATATGAAGTCGTTAAAAACTGGGGTAATTTTGGGACATTTTTTGAAAAATGTCCGATATACCCGCATATATATCGGGTACTATTTATGCTAGCTACATAAGTTATACCTTGTTAGAAAGCTACAATCTCATGTCATCCAAATATAAAAAAATTTAGCTTCCTAGCTCTTTAGGGCCTTTTAAAATTGCGATTTATATGAAGTCGTTAAAAACTGGGGTAATTTTGGGACATTTTTTGAAAAATGTCCGATATACCCGCATATATATCGGCTACTATTTATGCTAGCTACATAAGTTATACCTTGTTAGAAAGCTACAATCTCATGCCATCCAAATATAAAAAAATGTAGCTTCCTAGCTCTTTAGGGGCCTTTATAATTGCGATTTATATGAAGTCGTTAAAAACTGGGGTAATTTTGGGACATTTTTTGAAAAATGTCCGATATACCCGCATATATATCGGGTACTATTTATGCTAGCTACATAAGTTATACCTTGTTAGAAAGCTACAATCTCATGTCATCCAAATATAAAAAAATTTAGCTTCCTAGCTCTTTAGGGCCTTTTAAAATTGCGATTTATATGAAGTCGTTAAAAACTGGGGTAATTTTGGGACATTTTTTGAAAAATGTCCGATATACCCGCATATATATCGGGTACTATTTATGCTAGCTACATAAGTTATACCTTGTTAGAAAGCTACAATCTCATGCCATCCAAATATAAAAAAATGTAGCTTCCTAGCTCTTTAGGGGCCTTTATAATTGCGATTTATATGAAGTCGTTAAAAACTGGGGTAATTTTGGGACATTTTTGAAAAATGTCCGATATACCCGCATATATATCGGGTACTATTTATGCTAGCTACATAAGTTATACCTTGTTAGAAAGCTACAATCTCATGCCATCCAAATATAAAAAATTTAGCTTCCTAGCTCTTTAGGGCCTTTTAAAATTGCGATTTATATGAAGTCGTTAAAAACTAGGGTAATTTTGGGACATTTTTTGAAAAATGTCCGATATACCCGCATATATATCGGGTACTATTTATGCTAGCTACATAAGTTATACCTTGTTAGAAAGCTACAATCTCATGCCATCCAAATATAAAAAAATTTAGCTTCCTAGCTCTTTAGGTCCTTTTAAAATTGCGATTTATATGAAGTCGTTAAAAACTGGGGTAATTTTGGGACATTTTTTGAAAAATGTCCGATATACCCGCATATATATCGGGTACTATTTATGCTAGCTACATAAGTTATACCTTGTTAGAAAGCTACAATCTCATGTCATCCAAATATAAAAAAATTTAGCTTCCTAGCTCTTTAGGGCCTTTTAAAATTGCGATTTATATGAAGTCGTTAAAAACTGGGGTAATTTTGGGACATTTTTTGAAAAATGTCCGATATACCCGCATATATATCGGGTACCATTTATGCTAGCTACATAAGTTATACCTTGTTAGAAAGCTACAATCTCATGTCATCCAAATATAAAAAAATTTAGCTTCCTTGCTCTTTAGGGCCTTTTAAAATTGCGATTTATATGAAGTCGTTAAAAACTGGGGTAATTTTGGGACATTTTTTGAAAAATGTCCGATATACCCGCATATATATCGGGTACTGTTTATGCTAGCTACATAAGTTATACCTTGTTAGAAAGCTACAATCTCATGTCATCCAAATATAAAAAAATTTAGCTTCCTAGCTCTTTAGGGCCTTTTAAAATTGCGATTTATATGAAGTCGTTAAAAACTGGGGTAATTTTGGGACATTTTTTGAAAAATGTCCGATATACCCGCATATATATCGGGTACTATTTATGCTAGCTACATAAGTTATACCTTGTTAGAAAGCTACAATCTCATGCCATCCAAATATAAAAAAATGTAGCTTCCTAGCTCTTTAGGGGCCTTTATAATTGCGATTTATATGAAGTCGTTAAAAACTGGGGTAATTTTGAGACATTTTTTGAAAAATGTCCGATATACCCGCATATATATCGGGTACTATTTATGCTAGCTACATAAGTTATACCTTGTTAGAAAGCTACAATCTCATGTCATCCAAATATAAAAAAATGTAGCTTCCTAGCTCTTTAGGGGCCTTTTAAAATTGCGATTTATATGAAGTCGTTAAAAACTGGGGTAATTTTGAGACATTTTTTGAAAAATGTCCGATATACCCGCATATATATCGGGTACTATTTATGCTAGCTACATAAGTTATACCTTGTTAGAAAGCTACAATCTCATGTCATCCAAATATAAAAAAATTTAGCTTCCTAGCTCTTTAGGGGCCTTTAGAATTGCGATTTATATGAAGTCGTTAAAAACTTGGGTAATTTTGGGACATTTTTCGAAAAATGTCCGATATGCCCGCATATATATCGGGTACTATTTATGCTAGCTACATAAGTTATACCTTGTTAGAAGCTACAATCTCATGCCATCCAAATATAAAAAAAATTTAGCTTCCTAGCTCTTTAGGGGCCTTTATAATTGCGATTTATATGAAGTCGTTAAAAACTGGGGTAATTTTGGGACATTTTTTGAAAAATGTCCGATATACCCGCATATATATCGGGTACTATTTATGCTAGCTACATAAGTTATACCTTGTTAGAAAGCTACAATCTCATGCCATCCAAATATAAAAAAATTTAGCTTCCTAGCTCTTTAGGGCCTTTTAAAATTGCGATTTATATGAAGTCGTTAAAAACTGGGGTAATTTTGGGACATTTTTTGAAAAATGTCCGATATACCCGCATATATATCGGGTACTGTTTATGCTAGCTACATAAGTTATACCTTGTTAGAAAGCTACAATCTCATGCCATCCAAATATAAAAAAATGTAGCTTCCTAGCTCTTTAGGGGCCTTTAGAATTGCGATTTATATGAAGTCGTTAAAAACTTGGGTAATTTTGGGACATTTTTCGAAAAATGTCCGATATGCCCGCATATATATCGGGTACTATTTATGCTAGCTACATAAGTTATACCTTGTTAGAAAGCTACAATCTCATGCCATCCAAATATAAAAAAAATTTAGCTTCCTAGCTCTTTAGGGGCCTTTATAATTGCGATTTATATGAAGTCGTTAAAAACTGGGGTAATTTTGGGACATTTTTTGAAAAATGTCCGATATACCCGCATATATATCGGGTACTATTTATGCTAGCTACATAAGTTATACCTTGTTAGAAAGCTACAATCTCATGCCATCCAAATATAAAAAAATTTAGCTTCCTAGCTCTTTAGGGCCTTTTAAAATTGCGATTTATATGAAGTCGTTAAAAACTGGGGTAATTTTGGGACATTTTTTGAAAAATGTCCGATATACCCGCATATATATCGGGTACTATTTATTCTAACTACATAAGTTATACCTTGTTAGAAAGCTACAATCTCATGTCATCCAAATATAAAAAAATTTAGCTTCCTAGCTCTTTAGGGCCTTTTAAAATTGCGATTTATATGAAGTCGTTAAAAACTGGGGTAATTTTGGGACATTTTTTGAAAAATGTCCGATATACCCGCATATATATCGGGTACTATTTATGCTAGCTACATAAGTTATACCTTGTTAGAAAGCTACAATCTCATGCCATCCAAATATAAAAAAATGTAGCTTCCTAGCTCTTTAGGGGCCTTTATAATTGCGATTTATATGAAGTCGTTAAAAACTGGGGTAATTTTGGGACATTTTTTGAAAAATGTCCGATATACCCGCATATATATCGGGTACTATTTATGCTAGCTACATAAGTTATACCTTGTTAGAAAGCTACAATCTCATGCCATCCAAATATAAAAAAATTTAGCTTCCTAGCTCTTTAGGGCCTTTTAAAATTGCGATTTATATGAAGTCGTTAAAAACTGGGGTAATTTTGGGACATTTTTTGAAAAATGTCCGATATACCCGCATATATATCGGGTACTATTTATGCTAGCTACATAAGTTATACCTTGTTAGAAAGCTACAATCTCATGTCATCCAAATATAAAAAAATTTAGCTTCCTAGCTCTTTAGGGCCTTTTAAAATTGCGATTTATATGAAGTCGTTAAAAACTGGGGTAATTTTGAGACATTTTTTGAAAAATGTCCGATATACCCGCATATATATCGGGTACTATTTATGCTAGCTACATAAGTTATACCTTGTTAGAAAGCTACAATCTCATGTCATCCAAATATAAAAAAATTTAGCTTCCTAGCTCTTTAGGGCCTTTTAAAATTGCGATTTATATGAAGTCGTTAAAAACTGGGTAATTTTGGGACATTTTTTGAAAAATGTCCGATATACCCGCATATATATCGGGTACTATTTATGCTAGCTACATAAGTTATACCTTGTTAGAAAGCTACAATCTCATGCCATCCAAATATAAAAAAATTTAGCTTCCTAGCTCTTTAGGGCCTTTTAAAATTGCGATTTATATGAAGTCGTTAAAAACTTGGGTAATTTTGGGACATTTTTCGAAAAATGTCCGATATGCCCGCATATATATCGGGTACTATTTATGCTAGCTACATAAGTTATACCTTGTTAGAAAGCTACAATCTCATGCCATCCAAATATAAAAAAATTTAGCTTCCTAGCTCTTTAGGGGCCTTTATAATTGCGATTTATATGAAGTCGTTAAAAACTGGGGTAATTTTGGGACATTTTTCGAAAAATGTCCGATATGCCCGCATATATATCGGGTACTATTTATGCTAGCTACATAAGTTATACCTTGTTAGAAAGCTACAATCTCATGCCATCCAAATATAAAAAAATTTAGCTTCCTAGCTCTTTAGGGGCCTTTATAATTGCGATTTATATGAAGTCGTTAAAAACTGGGGTAATTTTGGGACATTTTTTGAAAAATGTCCGATATATATCGGGTACTATTTATGCTAGCTACATAAGTTATACCTTGTTAGAAAGCTACAATCTCATGTCATCCAAATATAAAAAAATTTAGCTTCCTAGCTCTTTAGGGCCTTTTAAAATTGCGATTTATATGAAGTCGTTAAAAACTGGGGTAATTTTGGGACATTTTTTGAAAAATGTCCGATATACCCGCATATATATCGGGTACTATTTATGCTAGCTACATAAGTTATACCTTGTTAGAAAGCTACAATCTCATGCCATCCAAATATAAAAAAATTTAGCTTCCTAGCTCTTTAGGGGCCTTTATAATTGCGATTTATATGAAGTCGTTAAAAACTGGGGTAATTTTGGGACATTTTTTGAAAAATGTCCGATATACCCGCATATATATCGGGTACTATTTATGCTAGCTACATAAGTTATACCTTGTTAGAAAGCTACAATCTCATGCCATCCAAATATAAAAAAATGTAGCTTCCTAGCTCTTTAGGGGCCTTTAGAATTGCGATTTATATGAAGTCGTTAAAAACTTGGGTAATTTTGGGACATTTTTCGAAAAATGTCCGATATGCCCGCATATATATCGGGTACTATTTATGCTAGCTACATAAGTTATACCTTGTTAGAAAGCTACAATCTCATGCCATCCAAATATAAAAAAAATTTAGCTTCCTAGCTCTTTAGGGGCCTTTATAATTGCGATTTATATGAAGTCGTTAAAAACTGGGGTAATTTTGGGACATTTTTTGAAAAATGTCCGATATACCCGCATATATATCGGGTACTATTTATGCTAGCTACATAAGTTATACCTTGTTAGAAAGCTACAATCTCATGCCATCCAAATATAAAAAAATTTAGCTTCCTAGCTCTTTAGGGCCTTTTAAAATTGCGATTTATATGAAGTCGTTAAAAACTGGGGTAATTTTGGGACATTTTTTGAAAAATGTCCGATATACCCGCATATATATCGGGTACTATTTATTCTAACTACATAAGTTATACCTTGTTAGAAAGCTACAATCTCATGTCATCCAAATATAAAAAAATTTAGCTTCCTAGCTCTTTAGGGCCTTTTAAAATTGCGATTTATATGAAGTCGTTAAAAACTGGGGTAATTTTGGGACATTTTTTGAAAAATGTCCGATATACCCGCATATATATCGGGTACTATTTATGCTAGCTACATAAGTTATACCTTGTTAGAAAGCTACAATCTCATGCCATCCAAATATAAAAAAATGTAGCTTCCTAGCTCTTTAGGGGCCTTTATAATTGCGATTTATATGAAGTCGTTAAAAACTGGGGTAATTTTGGGACATTTTTTGAAAAATGTCCGATATACCCGCATATATATCGGGTACTATTTATGCTAGCTACATAAGTTATACCTTGTTAGAAAGCTACAATCTCATGCCATCCAAATATAAAAAAATTTAGCTTCCTAGCTCTTTAGGGCCTTTTAAAATTGCGATTTATATGAAGTCGTTAAAAACTGGGGTAATTTTGGGACATTTTTTGAAAAATGTCCGATATACCCGCATATATATCGGGTACTATTTATGCTAGCTACATAAGTTATACCTTGTTAGAAAGCTACAATCTCATGTCATCCAAATATAAAAAAATTTAGCTTCCTAGCTCTTTAGGGCCTTTTAAAATTGCGATTTATATGAAGTCGTTAAAAACTGGGGTAATTTTGAGACATTTTTTGAAAAATGTCCGATATACCCGCATATATATCGGGTACTATTTATGCTAGCTACATAAGTTATACCTTGTTAGAAAGCTACAATCTCATGTCATCCAAATATAAAAAAATTTAGCTTCCTAGCTCTTTAGGGCCTTTTAAAATTGCGATTTATATGAAGTCGTTAAAAACTGGGTAATTTTGGGACATTTTTTGAAAAATGTCCGATATACCCGCATATATATCGGGTACTATTTATGCTAGCTACATAAGTTATACCTTGTTAGAAAGCTACAATCTCATGCCATCCAAATATAAAAAAATTTAGCTTCCTAGCTCTTTAGGGCCTTTTAAAATTGCGATTTATATGAAGTCGTTAAAAACTTGGGTAATTTTGGGACATTTTTCGAAAAATGTCCGATATGCCCGCATATATATCGGGTACTATTTATGCTAGCTACATAAGTTATACCTTGTTAGAAAGCTACAATCTCATGCCATCCAAATATAAAAAAATTTAGCTTCCTAGCTCTTTAGGGGCCTTTATAATTGCGATTTATATGAAGTCGTTAAAAACTGGGGTAATTTTGGGACATTTTTCGAAAAATGTCCGATATGCCCGCATATATATCGGGTACTATTTATGCTAGCTACATAAGTTATACCTTGTTAGAAAGCTACAATCTCATGCCATCCAAATATAAAAAAATTTAGCTTCCTAGCTCTTTAGGGGCCTTTATAATTGCGATTTATATGAAGTCGTTAAAAACTGGGGTAATTTTGGGACATTTTTTGAAAAATGTCCGATATATATCGGGTACTATTTATGCTAGCTACATAAGTTATACCTTGTTAGAAAGCTACAATCTCATGCCATCCAAATATAAAAAAATTTAGCTTCCTAGCTCTTTAGGGCCTTTTAAAATTGCGATTTATATGAAGTCGTTAAAAACTGGGGTAATTTTGGGACATTTTTTGAAAAATGTCCGATATACCCGCATATATATCGGGTACTATTTATGCTAGCTACATAAGTTATACCTTGTTAGAAAGCTACAATCTCATGTCATCCAAATATAAAAAAATTTAGCTTCCTAGCTCTTTAGGGCCTTTTAAAATTGCGATTTATATGAAGTCGTTAAAAACTGGGGTAATTTTGAGACATTTTTTGAAAAATGTCCGATATACCCGCATATATATCGGGTACTATTTATGCTAGCTACATAAGTTATACCTTGTTAGAAAGCTACAATCTCATGTCATCCAAATATAAAAAAATTTAGCTTCCTAGCTCTTTAGGGCCTTTTAAAATTGCGATTTATATGAAGTCGTTAAAAACTGGGGTAATTTTGGGACATTTTTTGAAAAATGTCCGATATACCCGCATATATATCGGGTACTATTTATGCTAGCTACATAAGTTATACCTTGTTAGAAAGCTACAATCTCATGTCATCCAAATATAAAAAAAAATTAGCTTCCTAGCTCTTTAGGGGCCTTTAGAATTGCGATTTATATGAAGTCGTTAAAAACTTGGGTAATTTATGAAGTCGTTAAAAACTTGGGTAATTTTGGGACATTTTTCGAAAAATGTCCGATATGCCCGCATATATATCGGGTACTATTTATGCTAGCTACATAAGTTATACCTTGTTAGAAAGCTACAATCTCATGCCATCCAAATATAAAAAAATTTAGCTTCCTAGCTCTTTAGGGGCCTTTATAATTGCGATTTATATGAAGTCGTTAAAAACTGGGGTAATTTTGGGACATTTTTCGAAAAATGTCCGATATGCCCGCATATATATCGGGTACTATTTATGCTAGCTACATAAGTTATACCTTGTTAGAAAGCTACAATCTCATGCCATCCAAATATAAAAAAATTTAGCTTCCTAGCTCTTTAGGGGCCTTTATAATTGCGATTTATATGAAGTCGTTAAAAACTGGGGTAATTTTGGGACATTTTTTGAAAAATGTCCGATATATATCGGGTACTATTTATGCTAGCTACATAAGTTATACCTTGTTAGAAAGCTACAATCTCATGCCATCCAAATATAAAAAAATTTAGCTTCCTAGCTCTTTAGGGCCTTTTCAAATTGCGATTTATATGAAGTCGTTAAAAACTGGGGTAATTTTGGGACATTTTTTGAAAAATGTCCGATATACCCGCATATATATCGGGTACTATTTATGCTAGCTACATAAGTTATACCTTGTTAGAAAGCTACAATCTCATGTCATCCAAATATAAAAAAATTTAGCTTCCTAGCTCTTTAGGGCCTTTTAAAATTGCGATTTATATGAAGTCGTTAAAAACTGGGGTAATTTTGAGACATTTTTTGAAAAATGTCCGATATACCCGCATATATATCGGGTACTATTTATGCTAGCTACATAAGTTATACCTTGTTAGAAAGCTACAATCTCATGTCATCCAAATATAAAAAAATTTAGCTTCCTAGCTCTTTAGGGCCTTTTAAAATTGCGATTTATATGAAGTCGTTAAAAACTGGGGTAATTTTGGGACATTTTTTGAAAAATGTCCGATATACCCGCATATATATCGGGTACTATTTATGCTAGCTACATAAGTTATACCTTGTTAGAAAGCTACAATCTCATGTCATCCAAATATAAAAAAAATTTAGCTTCCTAGCTCTTTAGGGGCCTTTAGAATTGCGATTTATATGAAGTCGTTAAAAACTTGGGTAATTTTGGGACATTTTTCGAAAAATGTCCGATATGCCCGCATATATATCGGGTACTATTTATGCTAGCTACATAAGTTATACCTTGTTAGAAAGCTACAATCTCATGCCATCCAAATATAAAAAAATTTTGCTTCCTAGCTCTTTAGGGGCCTTTATAATTGCGATTTATATGAAGTCGTTAAAAACTGGGGTAATTTTGGGACATTTTTCGAAAAATGTCCGATATGCCCGCATATATATCGGGTACTATTTATGCTAGCTACATAAGTTATACCTTGTTAGAAAGCTACAATCTCATGCCATCCAAATATAAAAAAATTTAGCTTCCTAGCTCTTTAGGGCCTTTTAAAATTGCGATTTATATGAAGTCGTTAAAAACTGGGGTAATTTTGGGACATTTTTTGAAAAATGTCCGATATACCCGCATATATATCGGGTACTATTTATGCTAGCTACATAAGTTATACCTTGTTAGAAAGCTACAATCTCATGCCATCCAAATATAAAAAAATTTAGCTTCCTAGCTCTTTAGGGCCTTTTAAAATTGCGATTTATATGAAGTCGTTAAAAACTTGGGTAATTTTGGGACATTTTTCGAAAAATGTCCGATATGCCCGCATATATATCGGGTACTATTTATGCTAGCTACATAAGTTATACCTTGTTAGAAAGCTACAATCTCATGCCATCCAAATATAAAAAAATTTAGCTTCCTAGCTCTTTAGGGGCCTTTATAATTGCGATTTATATGAAGTCGTTAAAAACTGGGGTAATTTTGGGACATTTTTCGAAAAATGTCCGATATGCCCGCATATATATCGGGTACTATTTATGCTAGCTACATAAGTTATACCTTGTTAGAAAGCTACAATCTCATGCCATCCAAATATAAAAAAATTTAGCTTCCTAGCTCTTTAGGGGCCTTTATAATTGCGATTTATATGAAGTCGTTAAAAACTGGGGTAATTTTGGGACATTTTTTGAAAAATGTCCGATATATATCGGGTACTATTTATGCTAGCTACATAAGTTATACCTTGTTAGAAAGCTACAATCTCATGCCATCCAAATATAAAAAAATTTAGCTTCCTAGCTCTTTAGGGCCTTTTAAAATTGCGATTTATATGAAGTCGTTAAAAACTGGGGTAATTTTGGGACATTTTTTGAAAAATGTCCGATATACCCGCATATATATCGGGTACTATTTATGCTAGCTACATAAGTTATACCTTGTTAGAAAGCTACAATCTCATGTCATCCAAATATAAAAAAATTTAGCTTCCTAGCTCTTTAGGGCCTTTTAAAATTGCGATTTATATGAAGTCGTTAAAAACTGGGGTAATTTTGAGACATTTTTTGAAAAATGTCCGATATACCCGCATATATATCGGGTACTATTTATGCTAGCTACATAAGTTATACCTTGTTAGAAAGCTACAATCTCATGTCATCCAAATATAAAAAAATTTAGCTTCCTAGCTCTTTAGGGCCTTTTAAAATTGCGATTTATATGAAGTCGTTAAAAACTGGGGTAATTTTGGGACATTTTTTGAAAAATGTCCGATATACCCGCATATATATCGGGTACTATTTATGCTAGCTACATAAGTTATACCTTGTTAGAAAGCTACAATCTCATGTCATCCAAATATAAAAAAAATTTAGCTTCCTAGCTCTTTAGGGGCCTTTAGAATTGCGATTTATATGAAGTCGTTAAAAACTTGGGTAATTTTGGGACATTTTTCGAAAAATGTCCGATATGCCCGCATATATATCGGGTACTATTTATGCTAGCTACATAAGTTATACCTTGTTAGAAAGCTACAATCTCATGCCATCCAAATATAAAAAAATTTAGCTTCCTAGCTCTTTAGGGGCCTTTATAATTGCGATTTATATGAAGTCGTTAAAAACTGGGGTAATTTTGGGACATTTTTCGAAAAATGTCCGATATGCCCGCATATATATCGGGTACTATTTATGCTAGCTACATAAGTTATACCTTGTTAGAAAGCTACAATCTCATGCCATCCAAATATAAAAAAATTTAGCTTCCTAGCTCTTTAGGGGCCTTTAGAATTGCGATTTATATGAAGTCGTTAAAAACTTGGGTAATTTTGGGACATTTTTCGAAAAATGTCCGATATGCCCGAATATATATCGGGTACTATTTATGCTAGCTACATAAGTTATACCTTGTTAGAAAGCTACAATCTCATGCCATCCAAATATAAAAAAATTTAGCTTCCTAGCTCTTTAGGGCCTTTTAAAATTGCGATTTATATGAAGTCGTTAAAAACTGGGGTAATTTTGGGACATTTTTTGAAAAATGTCCGATATACCCGCATATATATCGGGTACTATTTATTCTAGCTACATAAGTTATACCTTGTTAGAAAGGTTCAATCTCATGTCATCCAAATATAAAAAAATTTAGCTTCCTAGCTCTTTAGGGCCTTTTAAAATTGCGATTTATATGAAGTCGTTAAAAACTGGGGTAATTTTGGGACATTTTTTGAAAAATGTCCGATATACCCGCATATATATCGGGTACTATTTATGCTAGCTACATAAGTTATACCTTGTTAGAAAGCTACAATCTCATGCCATCCAAATATAAAAAAATGTAGCTTCCTAGCTCTTTAGGGGCCTTTATAATTGCGATTTATATGAAGTCGTTAAAAACTGGGGTAATTTTGGGACATTTTTTGAAAAATGTCCGATATACCCGCATATATATCGGGTACTATTTATGCTAGCTACATAAGTTATACCTTGTTAGAAAGCTACAATCTCATGCCATCCAAATATAAAAAAATTTAGCTTCCTAGCTCTTTAGGGCCTTTTAAAATTGCGATTTATATGAAGTCGTTAAAAACTGGGGTAATTTTGGGACATTTTTTGAAAAATGTCCGATATACCCGCATATATATCGGGTACTATTTATGCTAGCTACATAAGTTATACCTTGTTAGAAAGCTACAGTCTCATGTCATCCAAATATAAAAAAATTTAGCTTCCTAGCTCTTTAGGGCCTTTTAAAATTGCGATTTATATGAAGTCGTTAAAAACTGGGGTAATTTTGAGACATTTTTTGAAAAATGTCCGATATACCCGCATATATATCGGGTACTATTTATGCTAGCTACATAAGTTATACCTTGTTAGAAAGCTACAATCTCATGTCATCCAAATATAAAAAAATTTAGCTTCCTAGCTCTTTAGGGCCTTTTAAAATTGCGATTTATATGAAGTCGTTAAAAACTGGGGTAATTTTGGGACATTTTTTGAAAAATGTCCGATATACCCGCATATATATCGGGTACTATTTATGCTAGCTACATAAGTTATACCTTGTTAGAAAGCTACAATCTCATGTCATCCAAATATAAAAAAATTTAGCTTCCTAGCTCTTTAGGGCCTTTTAAAATTGCGATTTATATGAAGTCGTTAAAAACTGGGGTAATTTTGGGACATTTTTTGAAAAATGTCCGATATACCCGCATATATATCGGGTACTGTTTATGCTAGCTACATAAGTTATACCTTGTTAGAAAGCTACAATCTCATGTCATCCAAATATAAAAAAATTTAGCTTCCTAGCTCTTTAGGGCCTTTTAAAATTGCGATTTATATGAAGTCGTTAAAAACTGGGGTAATTTTGAGACATTTTTTGAAAAATGTCCGATATACCCGCATATATATCGGGTACTATTTATGCTAGCTACATAAGTTATACCTTGTTAGAAAGCTACAATCTCATGTCATCCAAATATAAAAAAATTTAGCTTCCTAGCTCTTTAGGGCCTTTTAAAATTGCGATTTATATGAAGTCGTTAAAAACTGGGGTAATTTTGGGACATTTTTTGAAAAATGTCCGATATACCCGCATATATATCGGGTACTATTTATGCTAGCTACATAAGTTATACCTTGTTAGAAAGCTACAATCTCATGTCATCCAAATATAAAAAAAATTTAGCTTCCTAGCTCTTTAGGGGCCTTTAGAATTGCGATTTATATGAAGTCGTTAAAAACTTGGGTAATTTTGGGACATTTTTCGAAAAATGTCCGATATGCCCGCATATATATCGGGTACTATTTATGCTAGCTACATAAGTTATACCTTGTTAGAAAGCTACAATCTCATGCCATCCAAATATAAAAAAATTTAGCTTCCTAGCTCTTTAGGGGCCTTTAGAATTGCGATTTATATGAAGTCGTTAAAAACTGGGGTAATTTTGGGACATTTTTCGAAAAATGTCCGATATGCCCGCATATATATCGGGTACTATTTATGCTAGCTACATAAGTTATACCTTGTTAGAAAGCTACAATCTCATGCCATCCAAATATAAAAAAATTTAGCTTCCTAGCTCTTTAGGGGCCTTTATAATTGCGATTTATATGAAGTCGTTAAAAACTGGGGTAATTTTGGGACATTTTTCGAAAAATGTCCGATATGCCCGCATATATATCGGGTACTATTTATGCTAGCTACATAAGTTATACCTTGTTAGAAAGCTACAATCTCATGCCATCCAAATATAAAAAAATTTAGCTTCCTAGCTCTTTAGGGGCCTTTAGAATTGCGATTTATATGAAGTCGTTAAAAACTTGGGTAATTTTGGGACATTTTTCGAAAAATGTCCGATATGCCCGAATATATATCGGGTACTATTTATGCTAGCTACATAAGTTATACCTTGTTAGAAAGCTACAATCTCATGCCATCCAAATATAAAAAAATTTAGCTTCCTAGCTCTTTAGGGCCTTTTAAAATTGCGATTTATATGAAGTCGTTAAAAACTGGGGTAATTTTGGGACATTTTTTGAAAAATGTCCGATATACCCGCATATATATCGGGTACTATTTATTCTAGCTACATAAGTTATACCTTGTTAGAAAGCTACAATCTCATGTCATCCAAATATAAAAAAATTTAGCTTCCTAGCTCTTTAGGGCCTTTTAAAATTGCGATTTATATGAAGTCGTTAAAAACTGGGGTAATTTTGGGACATTTTTTGAAAAATGTCCGATATACCCGCATATATATCGGGTACTATTTATGCTAGCTACATAAGTTATACCTTGTTAGAAAGCTACAATCTCATGCCATCCAAATATAAAAAAATGTAGCTTCCTAGCTCTTTAGGGGCCTTTATAATTGCGATTTATATGAAGTCGTTAAAAACTGGGGTAATTTTGGGACATTTTTTGAAAAATGTCCGATATACCCGCATATATATCGGGTACTATTTATGCTAGCTACATAAGTTATACCTTGTTAGAAAGCTACAATCTCATGCCATCCAAATATAAAAAAATTTAGCTTCCTAGCTCTTTAGGGCCTTTTAAAATTGCGATTTATATGAAGTCGTTAAAAACTGGGGTAATTTTGGGACATTTTTTGAAAAATGTCCGATATACCCGCATATATATCGGGTACTATTTATGCTAGCTACATAAGTTATACCTTGTTAGAAAGCTACAATCTCATGTCATCCAAATATAAAAAAATTTAGCTTCCTAGCTCTTTAGGGCCTTTTAAAATTGCGATTTATATGAAGTCGTTAAAAACTGGGGTAATTTTGAGACATTTTTTGAAAAATGTCCGATATACCCGCATATATATCGGGTACTATTTATGCTAGCTACATAAGTTATACCTTGTTAGAAAGCTACAATCTCATGTCATCCAAATATAAAAAAATTTAGCTTCCTAGCTCTTTAGGGCCTTTTAAAATTGCGATTTATATGAAGTCGTTAAAAACTGGGGTAATTTTGGGACATTTTTTGAAAAATGTCCGATATACCCGCATATATATCGGGTACTATTTATGCTAGCTACATAAGTTATACCTTGTTAGAAAGCTACAATCTCATGTCATCCAAATATAAAAAAAATTTAGCTTCCTAGCTCTTTAGGGGCCTTTAGAATTGCGATTTATATGAAGTCGTTAAAAACTTGGGTAATTTTGGGACATTTTTCGAAAAATGTCCGATATGCCCGCATATATATCGGGTACTATTTATGCTAGCTACATAAGTTATACCTTGTTAGAAAGCTACAATCTCATGCCATCCAAATATAAAAAAATTTAGCTTCCTAGCTCTTTAGGGGCCTTTATAATTGCGATTTATATGAAGTCGTTAAAAACTGGGGTAATTTTGGGACATTTTTTGAAAAATGTCCGATATACCCGCATATATATCGGGTACTATTTATGCTAGCTACATAAGTTATACCTTGTTAGAAAGCTACAATCTCATGCCATCCAAATATAAAAAAATTTAGCTTCCTAGCTCTTTAGGGCCTTTTAAAATTGCGATTTATATGAAGTCGTTAAAAACTGGGGTAATTTTGGGACATTTTTTGAAAAATGTCCGATATACCCGCATATATATCGGGTACTGTTTATGCTAGCTACATAAGTTATACCTTGTTAGAAAGCTACAATCTCATGTCATCCAAATATAAAAAAATTTAGCTTCCTAGCTCTTTAGGGCCTTTTAAAATTGCGATTTATATGAAGTCGTTAAAAACTGGGGTAATTTTGGGACATTTTTTGAAAAATGTCCGATATACCCGCATATATATCGGGTACTGTTTATGCTAGCTACATAAGTTATACCTTGTTAGAAAGCTACAATCTCATGTCATCCAAATATAAAAAAATTTAGCTTCCTAGCTCTTTAGGGCCTTTTAAAATTGCGATTTATATGAAGTCGTTAAAAACTGGGGTAATTTTGAGACATTTTTTGAAAAATGTCCGATATACCCGCATATATATCGGGTACTATTTATGCTAGCTACATAAGTTATACCTTGTTAGAAAGCTACAATCTCATGTCATCCAAATATAAAAAAATTTAGCTTCCTAGCTCTTTAGGGCCTTTTAAAATTGCGATTTATATGAAGTCGTTAAAAACTGGTATAACATAAGTTATACCTTGTTAGAAAGCTACAATCTCATGCCATCCAAATATAAAAAAATTTAGCTTCCTAGCTCTTTAGGGCCTTTTAAAATTGCGATTTATATGAAGTCGTTAAAAACTGGGGTAATTTTGGGACATTTTTTGAAAAATGTCCGATATACCCGCATATATATCGGGTACTATTTATTCTAACTACATAAGTTATACCTTGTTAGAAAGCTACAATCTCATGTCATCCAAATATAAAAAAATTTAGCTTCCTAGCTCTTTAGGGCCTTTTAAAATTGCGATTTATATGAAGTCGTTAAAAACTGGGGTAATTTTGGGACATTTTTTGAAAAATGTCCGATATACCCGCATATATATCGGGTACTATTTATGCTAGCTACATAAGTTATACCTTGTTAGAAAGCTACAATCTCATGCCATCCAAATATAAAAAAATGTAGCTTCCTAGCTCTTTAGGGGCCTTTATAATTGCGATTTATATGAAGTCGTTAAAAACTGGGGTAATTTTGGGACATTTTTTGAAAAATGTCCGATATACCCGCATATATATCGGGTACTATTTATGCTAGCTACATAAGTTATACCTTGTTAGAAAGCTACAATCTCATGCCATCCAAATATAAAAAAATTTAGCTTCCTAGCTCTTTAGGGCCTTTTAAAATTGCGATTTATATGAAGTCGTTAAAAACTGGGGTAATTTTGGGACATTTTTTGAAAAATGTCCGATATACCCGCATATATATCGGGTACTATTTATGCTAGCTACATAAGTTATACCTTGTTAGAAAGCTACAATCTCATGTCATCCAAATATAAAAAAATTTAGCTTCCTAGCTCTTTAGGGCCTTTTAAAATTGCGATTTATATGAAGTCGTTAAAAACTGGGGTAATTTTGGGACATTTTTTGAAAAATGTCCGATATACCCGCATATATATCGGGTACTATTTATGCTAGCTACATAAGTTATACCTTGTTAGAAAGCTACAATCTCATGTCATCCAAATATAAAAAAAATTTAGCTTCCTAGCTCTTTAGGGGCCTTTAGAATTGCGATTTATATGAAGTCGTTAAAAACTTGGGTAATTTTGGGACATTTTTCGAAAAATGTCCGATATGCCCGCATATATATCGGGTACTATTTATGCTAGCTACATAAGTTATACCTTGTTAGAAAGCTACAATCTCATGCCATCCAAATATAGCTTCCTAGCTCTTTAGGGGCCTTTATAATTGCGATTTATATGAAGTCGTTAAAAACTGGGGTAATTTTGGGACATTTTTCGAAAAATGTCCGATATGCCCGCATATATATCGGGTACTATTTATGCTAGCTACATAAGTTATACCTTGTTAGAAAGCTACAATCTCATGCCATCCAAATATAAAAAAATTTAGCTTCCTAGCTCTTTAGGGGCCTTTAGAATTGCGATTTATATGAAGTCGTTAAAAACTTGGGTAATTTTGGGACATTTTTCGAAAAATGTCCGATATGCCCGAATATATATCGGGTACTATTTACGCTAGCTACATAAGTTATACCTTGTTAGAAAGCTACAATCTCATGCCATCCAAATATAAAAAAATTTAGCTTCCTAGCTCTTTAGGGGCCTTTATAATTGCGATTTATATGAAGTCGTTAAAAACTGGGGTAATTTTGGGACATTTTTTGAAAAATGTCCGATATACCCGCATATATATCGGGTACTATTTATGCTAGGTACATAAGTTATACCTTGTTAGAAAGCTACAATCTCATGCCATCCAAATATAAAAAAATTTAGCTTCCTAGCTCTTTAGGGCCTTTTAAAATTGCGATTTATATGAAGTCGTTAAAAACTGGGGTAATTTTGGGACATTTTTTGAAAAATGTCCGATATACCCGCATATATATCGGGTACTATTTATTCTAGCTACATAAGTTATACCTTGTTAGAAAGCTACAATCTCATGTCATCCAAATATAAAAAAATTTAGCTTCCTAGCTCTTTAGGGCCTTTTAAAATTGCGATTTATATGAAGTCGTTAAAAACTGGGGTAATTTTGGGACATTTTTTGAAAAATGTCCGATATACCCGCATATATATCGGGTACTATTTATGCTAGCTACATAAGTTATACCTTGTTAGAAAGCTACAATCTCATGCCATCCAAATATAAAAAAATTTAGCTTCCTAGCTTTTTAGGGGCCTTTATAATTGCGATTTATATGAAGTCGTTAAAAACTGGGGTAATTTTGGGACATTTTTTGAAAAATGTCCGATATACCCGCATATATATCGGGTACTATTTATGCTAGCTACATAAGTTATACCTTGTTAGAAAGCTACAATCTCATGCCATCCAAATATAAAAAAAATTAGCTTCCTAGCTCTTTAGGGCCTTTTAAAATTGCGATTTATATGAAGTCGTTAAAAACTGGGGTAATTTTGGGACATTTTTTGAAAAATGTCCGATATACCCGCATATATATCGGGTACTATTTATGCTAGCTACATAAGTTATACCTTGTTAGAAAGCTACAATCTCATGTCATCCAAATATAAAAAAATTTAGCTTCCTAGCTCTTTAGGGCCTTTTAAAATTGCGATTTATATGAAGTCGTTAAAAACTGGGGTAATTTTGAGACATTTTTTGAAAAATGTCCGATATACCCGCATATATATCGGGTACTATTTATGCTAGCTACATAAGTTATACCTTGTTAGAAAGCTACAATCTCATGTCATCCAAATATAAAAAAATTTAGCTTCCTAGCTCTTTAGGGCCTTTTAAAATTGCGATTTATATGAAGTCGTTAAAAACTGGGGTAATTTTGGGACATTTTTTGAAAAATGTCCGATATACCCGCATATATATCGGGTACTATTTATGCTAGCTACATAAGTTATACCTTGTTAGAAAGCTACAATCTCATGTCATCCAAATATAAAAAAAATTTAGCTTCCTAGCTCTTTAGGGGCCTTTATAATTGCGATTTATATGAAGTCGTTAAAAACTTGGGTAATTTTGGGACATTTTTCGAAAAATGTCCGATATGCCCGCATATATATCGGGTACTATTTATGCTAGCTACATAAGTTATACCTTGTTAGAAAGCTACAATCTCATGCCATCCAAATATAAAAAAATTTAGCTTCCTAGCTCTTTAGGGGCCTTTATAATTGCGATTTATATGAAGTCGTTAAAAACTGGGGTAATTTTGGGACATTTTTCGAAAAATGCCCGATATGCCCGCATATATATCGGGTACTATTTATGCTAGCTACATAAGTTATACCTTGTTAGAAAGCTACAATCTCATGCTATCCAAATATAAAAAAATTTAGCTTCCTAGCTCTTTAGGGGCCTTTAGAATTGCGATTTATATGAAGTCGTTAAAAACTTGGGTAATTTTGGGACATTTTTCGAAAAATGTCCGATATGCCCGCATATATATCGGGTACTATTTATGCTAGCTACATAAGTTATACCTTGTTAGAAAGCTACAATCTCATGCCATCCAAATATAAAAAAATTTAGCTTCCTAGCTCTTTAGGGGCCTTTATAATTGCGATTTATATGAAGTCGTTAAAAACTGGGGTAATTTTGGGACATTTTTTGAAAAATGTCCGATATACCCGCATATATATCGGGTACTATTTATGCTAGCTACATAAGTTATACCTTGTTAGAAAGCTACAATCTCATGTCATCCAAATATAAAAAAAATTTAGCTTCCTAGCTCTTTAGGGGCATTTAGAATTGCGATTTATATGAAGTCGTTAAAAACTTGGGTAATTTTGGGACATTTTTCGAAAAATGTCCGATATGCCCGCATATATATCGGGTACTATTTATGCTAGCTACATAAGTTATACCTTGTTAGAAAGCTACAATCTCATGCCATCCAAATATAAAAAAATTTAGCTTCCTAGCTCTTTAGGGGCCTTTATAATTGCGATTTATATGAAGTCGTTAAAAACTGGGGTAATTTTGGGACATTTTTCGAAAAATGTCCGATATGCCCGCATATATATCGGGTACTATTTATGCTAGCTACATAAGTTATACCTTGTTAGAAAGCTACAATCTCATGCCATCCAAATATAAAAAAATTTAGCTTCCTAGCTCTTTAGGGGCCTTTAGAATTGCGATTTATATGAAGTCGTTAAAAACTTGGGTAATTTTGGGACATTTTTCGAAAAATGTCCGATATGCCCGCATATATATCGGGTACTATTTATGCTAGCTACATAAGTTATACCTTGTTAGAAAGCTACAATCTCATGCCATCCAAATATAAAAAAATTTAGCTTCCTAGCTCTTTAGGGGCCTTTATAATTGCGATTTATATGAAGTCGTTAAAAACTGGGGTAATTTTGGGACATTTTTTGAAAAATGTCCGATATACCCGCATATATATCGGGTACTATTTATGCTAGCTACATAAGTTATACCTTGTTAGAAAGCTACAATCTCATGCCATCCAAATATAAAAAAATTTAGCTTCCTAGCTCTTTAGGGCCTTTTAAAATTGCGATTTATATGAAGTCGTTAAAAACTGGGGTAATTTTGGGACATTTTTTGAAAAATGTCCGATATACCCGCATATATATCGGGTACTGTTTATGCTAGCTACATAAGTTATACCTTGTTAGAAAGCTACAATCTCATGTCATCCAAATATAAAAAAATTTAGCTTCCTAGCTCTTTAGGGCCTTTTAAAATTGCGATTTATATGAAGTTTTTAAAAACTGGGGTAATTTTGGGACATTTTTTGAAAAATGTCCGATATACCCGCATATATATCGGGTACTGTTTATGCTAGCTACATAAGTTATACCTTGTTAGAAAGCTACAATCTCATGTCATCCAAATATAAAAAAATTTAGCTTCCTAGCTCTTTAGGGCCTTTTAAAATTGCGATTTATATGAAGTCGTTAAAAACTGGGGTAATTTTGAGACATTTTTTGAAAAATGTCCGATATACCCGCATATATATCGGGTACTATTTATGCTAGCTACATAAGTTATACCTTGTTAGAAAGCTACAATCTCATGTCATCCAAATATAAAAAAATTTAGCTTCCTAGCTCTTTAGGGCCTTTTAAAATTGCGATTTATATGAAGTCGTTAAAAACTGGGGTAATTTTGGGACATTTTTTGAAAAATGTCCGATATACCCGCATATATATCGGGTACTATTTATGCTAGCTACATAAGTTATACCTTGTTAGAAAGCTACAATCTCATGTCATCCAAATATAAAAAAAATTTAGCTTCCTAGCTCTTTAGGGGCCTTTAGAATTGCGATTTATATGAAGTCGTTAAAAACTTGGGTAATTTTGGGACATTTTTCGAAAAATGTCCGATATGCCCGCATATATATCGGGTACTATTTATGCTAGCTACATAAGTTATACCTTGTTAGAAAGCTACAATCTCATGCCATCCAAATATAAAAAAATTTAGCTTCCTAGCTCTTTAGGGGCCTTTATAATTGCGATTTATATGAAGTCGTTAAAAACTGGGGTAATTTTGGGACATTTTTCGAAAAATGTCCGATATGCCCGCATATATATCGGGTACTATTTATGCTAGCTACATAAGTTATACCTTGTTAGAAAGCTACAATCTCATGCCATCCAAATATAAAAAAATTTAGCTTCCTAGCTCTTTAGGGGCCTTTAGAATTGCGATTTATATGAAGTCGTTAAAAACTTGGGTAATTTTGGGACATTTTTCGAAAAATGTCCGATATGCCCGCATATATATCGGGTACTATTTATGCTAGCTACATAAGTTATACCTTGTTAGAAAGCTACAATCTCATGCCATCCAAATATAAAAAATTTAGCTTCCTAGCTCTTTAGGGGCCTTTATAATTGCGATTTATATGAAGTCGTTAAAAACTGGGGTAATTTTGGGACATTTTTTGAAAAATGTCCGATATACCCGCATATATATCGGGTACTATTTATGCTAGCTACATAAGTTATACCTTGTTAGAAAGCTACAATCTCATGCCATCCAAATATAAAAAAATTTAGCTTCCTAGCTCTTT
This sequence comes from Calliphora vicina, assembly GCF_958450345.1. Classification (NCBI taxonomy): domain Eukaryota; kingdom Metazoa; phylum Arthropoda; class Insecta; order Diptera; family Calliphoridae; genus Calliphora; species Calliphora vicina. Next base: position 67,583 of record NW_027052640.1, read on the forward strand.
AGGGGCCTTTAGAATTGCGATTTATATGAAGTCGTTAAAAACTTGGGTAATTTTGGGACATTTTTCGAAAAATGTCCGATATGCCCGCATATATATCGGGTACTATTTATGCTAGCTACATAAGTTATACCTTGTTAGAAAGCTACAATCTCATGCCATCCAAATATAAAAAAATTTAGCTTCCTAGCTCTTTAGGGGCCTTTATAATTGCGATTTATATGAAGTCGTTAAAAACTGGGGTAATTTTGGGACATTTTTTGAAAAATGTCCGATATACCCGCATATATATCGGGTACTATTTATGCTAGCTACATAAGTTATACCTTGTTAGAAAGCTACAATCTCATGCCATCCAAATATAAAAAAATTTAGCTTCCTAGCTCTTTAGGGCCTTTTAAAATTGCGATTTATATGAAGTCGTTAAAAACTGGGGTAATTTTGGGACATTTTTTGAAAAATGTCCGATATACCCGCATATATATCGGGTACTGTTTATGCTAGCTACATAAGTTATACCTTGTTAGAAAGCTACAATCTCATGTCATCCAAATATAAAAAAATTTAGCTTCCTAGCTCTTTAGGGCCTTTTAAAATTGCGATTTATATGAAGTCGTTAAAAACTGGGGTAATTTTGGGACATTTTTTGAAAAATGTCCGATATACCCGCATATATATCGGGTACTGTTTATGCTAGCTACATAAGTTATACCTTGTTAGAAAGCTACAATCTCATGTCATCCAAATATAAAAAAATTTAGCTTCCTAGCTCTTTAGGGCCTTTTAAAATTGCGATTTATATGAAGTCGTTAAAAACTGGGGTAATTTTGAGACATTTTTTGAAAAATGTCCGATATGCCCGCATATATATCGGGTACTATTTATGCTAGCTACATAAGTTATACCTTGTTAGAAAGCTACAATCTCATGCCATCCAAATATAAAAAAATTTAGCTTCCTAGCTCTTTAGGGGCCTTTAGAATTGCGATTTATATGAAGTCGTTAAAAACTGGGGTAATTTTGGGACATTTTTCGAAAAATGTCCGATATGCCCGCATATATATCGGGTACTATTTATGCTAGCTACATAAGTTATACCTTGTTAGAAAGCTACAATCTCATGCCATCCAAATATAAAAAAATTTAGCTTCCTAGCTCTTTAGGGCCTTTTAAAATTGCGATTTATATGAAGTCGTTAAAAACTGGGGTAATTTTGGGACATTTTTTGAAAAATGTCCGATATAACCGCATATATATCGGGTACTATTTATGCTAGCTACATAAGTTATACCTTGTTACAAAGCTACAATCTCAAGCCATCCAAATATAAAAAAATTTAGCTTCCTAGCTCTTTAGGGCCTTTTAAAATTGCGATTTATATGAAGTCGTTAAAAACTGGGGTAATTTTGGGACATTTTTTGAAAAATGTCCGATATACCCGCATATATATCGGGTACTATTTATGCTAGCTACATAAGTTATACCTTGTTAGAAAGCTACAATCTCATGCCATCCAAATATAAAAAAATTTAGCTTCCTAGCTCTTTAGGGGCCTTTAGAATTGCGATTTATATGAAGTCGTTAAAAACTTGGGTAATTTTGGGACATTTTTCGAAAAATGTCCGATATGCCCGCATATATATCGGGTACTATTTATGCTAGCTACATAAGTTATACCTTGTTAGAAAGCTACAATCTCATGCCATCCAAATATAAAAAATTTAGCTTCCTAGCTCTTTAGGGGCCTTTAGAATTGCGATTTATATGAAGTCGTTAAAAACTTGGGTAATTTTGGGACATTTTTTGAAAAATGTCCGATATACCCGCATATATATCGGGTACTATTTTTGCTAGCTACATAAGTTATACCTTGTTAGAAAGCAACAATCTCATGCCATCCAAATATAAAAAAATTTAGCTTCCTAGCTCTTTAGGGGCCTTTAGAATTGCGATTTATATGAAGTCGTTAAAAACTTGGGTAATTTTGGGACATTTTTCGAAAAATGTCCGATATGCCCGCATATATATCGGGTACTATTTATGATAGCTACATAAGTTATACCTTGTTAGAAAGCTACAATCTCATGCCATCCAAATATAAAAAAATTTAGCTTCTTAGCTCTTTAGGGGCCTTTAGAATTGCGATTTATATGAAGTCGTTAAAAACTTGGGTAATTTTGGGACATTTTTCGAAAAATGTCCGATATGCCCGCATATATATCGGGTACTATTTATGCTAGCTACATAAGTTATACCTTGTTAGAAAGCTACAATCTCATGCCATCCAAATATAAAAAAATTTAGCTTCCTAGCTCTTTAGGGCCTTTTAAAATTGCGATTTATATGAAGTCGTTAAAAACTGGGGTAATTTTGGACATTTTTTGAAAAATGTCCGATATACCCGCATATATATCGGGTACTATTTATGCTAGCTACATAAGTTATACCTTGTTAGAAAGCTACAATCTCATGCCATCCAAATATAAAAAAATTTAGCTTCCTAGCTCTTTAGGGGCCTTTAGAATTGCGATTTATATGAAGTCGTTAAAAACTGGGGTAATTTTGGGAAATTTTTTGAAAAATGTCCAAAATTACCCCAGTTTTTAACGACTTCATATAAATCGCAATTTTAAAAGGCCCTAAAGAGCTAGGAAGCTAAATTTTTAAAAAAATTTAGCTTCCTAGCTCTTTAGGGGCCTTTAGAATTGCGATTTATATGAAGTCGTTAAAAACTTGGGTAATTTTGGGACATTTTTCGAAAAATGTCCGATATGCCCGCATATATATCGGGTACTATTTATGCTAGCTACATAAGTTATACCTTGTTAGAAAGCTACAATCTCATGCCATCCAAATATAAAAAAATTTAGCTTCCTAGCTCTTTAGGGCCTTTTAAAATTGCGATTTATATGAAGTCGTTAAAAACTGGGGTAATTTTGGGACATTTTTTGAAAAATGTCCGATATACCCGCATATATATCGGGTACTATTTATGCTAGCTATATAAGTTATACTTTGTTAGAAAGCTACAATCTCATGCCATCCAAATATAAAAAAAAATAGCTTCCTAGCTCTTTAGGGCCTTTTAAAATTGCGATTTATATGAAGTCGTTAAAAACTGGGGTAATTTTGGGACATTTTTTGAAAAATGTCCGATATACCCGCATATATATCGGGTACTATTTATGCTAGCTACATAAGTTATACCTTGTTAGAAAGCTACAATCTCATGCCATCCAAATATAAAAAAATTTAGCTTCCTAGCTCTTTAGGGCCTTTTAAAATTGCGATTTATATGAAGTCGTTAAAAACTGGGGTAATTTTGGACATTTTTTGAAAAATGTCCGATATACCCGCATATATATCGGGTACTATTTATGCTAGCTACATAAGTTATACCTTGTTAGAAAGCTACAATCTCATGCCATCCAAATATAAAAAAATTTAGCTTCCTAGCTCTTTAGGGCCTTTTAAAATTGCGATTTATATGAAGTCGTTAAAAACTGGGGTAATTTTGGGACATTTTTTGAAAAATGTCCGATATACCCGCATATATATCGGGTACTATTTATGCTAGCTACATAAGTTATACCTTGTTAGAAAGCTACAATCTCATGCCATCCAAATATAAAAAAATTTAGCTTCCTAGCTCTTTAGGGGCCTTTAGAATTGCGATTTATATGAAGTCGTTAAAAACTTGGGTAATTTTGGGACATTTTTCGAAAAATGTCCGATATGCCCGCATATATATCGGGTACTATTTATGCTAGCTACATAAGTTATACCTTGTTAGAAAGCTACAATCTCATGCCATCCAAATATAAAAAAATTTAGCTTCCTAGCTCTTTAGGGGCCTTTAGAATTGCGATTTATATGAAGTCGTTAAAAACTGGGGTAATTTTGGGACATTTTTTGAAAAATGTCCGATATACCCGCATATATATCGGGTACTATTTATGCTAGCTACATAAGTTATACCTTGTTAGAAAGCTACAATCTCATGCCATCCAAATATAAAAAAATTTAGCTTCCTAGCTCTTTAGGGGCCTTTAGAATTGCGATTTATATGAAGTCGTTAAAAACTTGGGTAATTTTGGGACATTTTTCGAAAAATGTCCGATATGCCCGCATATATATCGGGTACTATTTATGCTAGCTACATAAGTTATACCTTGTTAGAAAGCTACAATCTCATGCCATCCAAATATAAAAAAATTTAGCTTCCTAGCTCTTTAGGGGCCTTTAGAATTGCGATTTATATGAAGTCGTTAAAAACTGGGGTAATTTTGGGACATTTTTCGAAAAATGTCCGATATGCCCGCATATATATCGGGTACTATTTATGCTAGCTACATAAGTTATACCTTGTTAGAAAGCTACAATCTCATGCCATCCAAATATAAAAAAATTTAGCTTCCTAGCTCTTTAGGGCCTTTTAAAATTGCGATTTATATGAAGTCGTTAAAAACTGGGGTAATTTTGGGACATTTTTTGAAAAATGTCCGATATAACCGCATATATATCGGGTACTATTTATGCTAGCTACATAAGTTATACCTTGTTACAAAGCTACAATCTCAAGCCATCCAAATATAAAAAAATTTAGCTTCCTAGCTCTTTAGGGCCTTTTAAAATTGCGATTTATATGAAGTCGTTAAAAACTGGGGTAATTTTGGGACATTTTTTGAAAAATGTCCGATATACCCGCATATATATCGGGTACTATTTATGCTAGCTACATAAGTTATACCTTGTTAGAAAGCTACAATCTCATGCCATCCAAATATAAAAAAATTTAGCTTCCTAGCTCTTTAGGGGCCTTTAGAATTGCGATTTATATGAAGTCGTTAAAAACTTGGGTAATTTTGGGACATTTTTCGAAAAATGTCCGATATGCCCGCATATATATCGGGTACTATTTATGCTAGCTACATAAGTTATACCTTGTTAGAAAGCTACAATCTCATGCCATCCAAATATAAAAAATTTAGCTTCCTAGCTCTTTAGGGGCCTTTAGAATTGCGATTTATATGAAGTCGTTAAAAACTTGGGTAATTTTGGGACATTTTTTGAAAAATGTCCGATATACCCGCATATATATCGGGTACTATTTTTGCTAGCTACATAAGTTATACCTTGTTAGAAAGCAACAATCTCATGCCATCCAAATATAAAAAAATTTAGCTTCCTAGCTCTTTAGGGGCCTTTAGAATTGCGATTTATATGAAGTCGTTAAAAACTTGGGTAATTTTGGGACATTTTTCGAAAAATGTCCGATATGCCCGCATATATATCGGGTACTATTTATGATAGCTACATAAGTTATACCTTGTTAGAAAGCTACAATCTCATGCCATCCAAATATAAAAAAATTTAGCTTCCTAGCTCTTTAGGGGCCTTTAGAATTGCGATTTATATGAAGTCGTTAAAAACTTGGGTAATTTTGGGACATTTTTCGAAAAATGTCCGATATGCCCGCATATATATCGGGTACTATTTATGCTAGCTACATAAGTTATACCTTGTTAGAAAGCTACAATCTCATGCCATCCAAATATAAAAAAATTTAGCTTCCTAGCTCTTTAGGGCCTTTTAAAATTGCGATTTATATGAAGTCGTTAAAAACTGGGGTAATTTTGGACATTTTTTGAAAAATGTCCGATATACCCGCATATATATCGGGTACTATTTATGCTAGCTACATAAGTTATACCTTGTTAGAAAGCTACAATCTCATGCCATCCAAATATAAAAAAATTTAAAATTTTTTTAAAAATTTAGCTTCCTAGCTCTTTAGGGCCTTTTAAAATTGCGATTTATATGAAGTCGTTAAAAACTGGGGTAATTTTGGGAAATTTTTTGAAAAATGTCCAAAATTACCCCAGTTTTTAACGACTTCATATAAATCGCAATTTTAAAAGGCCCTAAAGAGCTAGGAAGCTAAATTTTTAAAAAAATTTAGCTTCCTAGCTCTTTAGGGGCCTTTAGAATTGCGATTTATATGAAGTCGTTAAAAACTTGGGTAATTTTGGGACATTTTTCGAAAAATGTCCGATATGCCCGCATATATATCGGGTACTATTTATGCTAGCTACATAAGTTATACCTTGTTAGAAAGCTACAATCTCATGCCATCCAAATATAAAAAAATTTAGCTTCCTAGCTCTTTAGGGCCTTTTAAAATTGCGATTTATATGAAGTCGTTAAAAACTGGGGTAATTTTGGGACATTTTTTGAAAAATGTCCGATATACCCGCATATATATCGGGTACTATTTATGCTAGCTATATAAGTTATACTTTGTTAGAAAGCTACAATCTCATGCCATCCAAATATAAAAAAAAATAGCTTCCTAGCTCTTTAGGGCCTTTTAAAATTGCGATTTATATGAAGTCGTTAAAAACTGGGGTAATTTTGGGACATTTTTTGAAAAATGTCCGATATACCCGCATATATATCGGGTACTATTTATGCTAGCTACATAAGTTATACCTTGTTAGAAAGCTACAATCTCATGCCATCCAAATATAAAAAAAAATAGCTTCCTAGCTCTTTAGGGCCTTTTAAAATTGCGATTTATATGAAGTCGTTAAAAACTGGGGTAATTTTGGGAAATTTTTTGAAAAATGTCCAAAATTACCCCAGTTTTTAACGACTTCATATAAATCGCAATTTTAAAAGGCCCTAAAGAGCTAGGAAGCTAAATTTTTAAAAAAATTTAGCTTCCTAGCTCTTTAGGGGCCTTTAGAATTGCGATTTATATGAAGTCGTTAAAAACTTGGGTAATTTTGGGACATTTTTCGAAAAATGTCCGATATACCCGCATATATATCGGGTACTATTTATGCTAGCTATATAAGTTATACTTTGTTAGAAAGCTACAATCTCATGCCATCCAAATATAAAAAAAAATAGCTTCCTAGCTCTTTAGGGCCTTTTAAAATTGCGATTTATATGAAGTCGTTAAAAACTGGGGTAATTTTGGGACATTTTTTGAAAAATGTCCGATATACCCGCATATATATCGGGTACTATTTATGCTAGCTACATAAGTTATACCTTGTTAGAAAGCTACAATCTCATGCCATCCAAATATAAAAAAATTTAGCTTCCTAGCTCTTTAGGGCCTTTTAAAATTGCGATTTATATGAAGTCGTTAAAAACTGGGGTAATTTTGGGACATTTTTTGAAAAATGTCCGATATACCCGCATATATATCGGGTACTATTTATGCTAGCTATATAAGTTATACTTTGTTAGAAAGCTACAATCTCATGCCATCCAAATATAAAAAAAAATAGCTTCCTAGCTCTTTAGGGCCTTTTAAAATTGCGATTTATATGAAGTCGTTAAAAACTGGGGTAATTTTGGGACATTTTTTGAAAAATGTCCGATATACCCGCATATATATCGGGTACTATTTATGCTAGCTACATAAGTTATACCTTGTTAGAAAGCTACAATCTCATGCCATCCAAATATAAAAAAATTTAGCTTCCTAGCTCTTTAGGGCCTTTTAAAATTGCGATTTATATGAAGTCGTTAAAAACTGGGGTAATTTTGGACATTTTTTGAAAAATGTCCGATATACCCGCATATATATCGGGTACTATTTATGCTAGCTACATAAGTTATACCTTGTTAGAAAGCTACAATCTCATGCCATCCAAATATAAAAAAATTTAGCTTCCTAGCTCTTTAGGGCCTTTTAAAATTGCGATTTATATGAAGTCGTTAAAAACTGGGGTAATTTTGGGACATTTTTTGAAAAATGTCCGATATACCCGCATATATATCGGGTACTATTTATGCTAGCTACATAAGTTATACCTTGTTAGAAAGCTACAATCTCATGCCATCCAAATATAAAAAAATTTAGCTTCCTAGCTCTTTAGGGGCCTTTAGAATTGCGATTTATATGAAGTCGTTAAAAACTTGGGTAATTTTGGGACATTTTTCGAAAAATGTCCGATATGCCCGCATATATATCGGGTACTATTTATGCTAGCTACATAAGTTATACCTTGTTAGAAAGCTACAATCTCATGCCATCCAAATATAAAAAAATTTAGCTTCCTAGCTCTTTAGGGGCCTTTAGAATTGCGATTTATATGAAGTCGTTAAAAACTGGGGTAATTTTGGGACATTTTTCGAAAAATGTCCGATATGCCCGCATATATATCGGGTACTATTTATGCTAGCTACATAAGTTATACCTTGTTAGAAAGCTACAATCTCATGCCATCCAAATATAAAAAAATTTAGCTTCCTAGCTAGGGCCTTTTAAAATTGCGATTTATATGAAGTCGTTAAAAACTGGGGTAATTTTGGGACATTTTTTGAAAAATGTCCGATATAACCGCATATTTATCGGGTACTATTTATGCTAGCTACATAAGTTATACCTTGTTACAAAGCTACAATCTCAAGCCATCCAAATATAAAAAAATTTAGCTTCCTAGCTCTTTAGGGCCTTTTAAAATTGCGATTTATATGAAGTCGTTAAAAACTGGGGTAATTTTGGGACATTTTTTGAAAAATGTCCGATATACCCGCATATATATCGGGTACTATTTATGCTAGCTACATAAGTTATACCTTGTTAGAAAGCTACAATCTCATGCCATCCAAATATAAAAAAATTTAGCTTCCTAGCTCTTTAGGGGCCTTTAGAATTGCGATTTATATGAAGTCGTTAAAAACTTGGGTAATTTTGGGACATTTTTCGAAAAATGTCCGATATGCCCGCATATATATCGGGTACTATTTATGCTAGCTACATAAGTTATACCTTGTTAGAAAGCTACAATCTCATGCCATCCAAATATAAAAAATTTAGCTTCCTAGCTCTTTAGGGGCCTTTAGAATTGCGATTTATATGAAGTCGTTAAAAACTTGGGTAATTTTGGGACATTTTTCGAAAAATGTCCGATATGCCCGCATATATATCGGGTACTATTTATGCTAGCTACATAAGTTATACCTTGTTAGAAAGCTACAATCTCATGCCATCCAAATATAAAAAAATTTAGCTTCCTAGCTCTTTAGGGGCCTTTAGAATTGCGATTTATATGAAGTCGTTAAAAACTGGGGTAATTTTGGGACATTTTTCGAAAAATGTCCGATATGCCCGCATATATATCGGGTACTATTTATGCTAGCTACATAAGTTATACCTTGTTAGAAAGCTACAATCTCATGCCATCCAAATATAAAAAAATTTAGCTTCCTAGCTAGGGCCTTTTAAAATTGCGATTTATATGAAGTCGTTAAAAACTGGGGTAATTTTGGGACATTTTTTGAAAAATGTCCGATATAACCGCATATATATCGGGTACTATTTATGCTAGCTACATAAGTTATACCTTGTTACAAAGCTACAATCTCAAGCCATCCAAATATAAAAAAATTTAGCTTCCTAGCTCTTTAGGGCCTTTTAAAATTGCGATTTATATGAAGTCGTTAAAAACTGGGGTAATTTTGGGACATTTTTTGAAAAATGTCCGATATACCCGCATATATATCGGGTACTATTTATGCTAGCTATATAAGTTATACTTTGTTAGAAAGCTACAATCTCATGCCATCCAAATATAAAAAAAAATAGCTTCCTAGCTCTTTAGGGCCTTTTAAAATTGCGATTTATATGAAGTCGTTAAAAACTGGGGTAATTTTGGGACATTTTTTGAAAAATGTCCGATATACCCGCATATATATCGGGTACTATTTATGCTAGCTACATAAGTTATACCTTGTTAGAAAGCTACAATCTCATGCCATCCAAATATAAAAAAATTTAGCTTCCTAGCTCTTTAGGGCCTTTTAAAATTGCGATTTATATGAAGTCGTTAAAAACTGGGGTAATTTTGGACATTTTTTGAAAAATGTCCGATATACCCGCATATATATCGGGTACTATTTATGCTAGCTACATAAGTTATACCTTGTTAGAAAGCTACAATCTCATGCCATCCAAATATAAAAAAATTTAGCTTCCTAGCTCTTTAGGGCCTTTTAAAATTGCGATTTATATGAAGTCGTTAAAAACTGGGGTAATTTTGGGACATTTTTTGAAAAATGTCCGATATACCCGCATATATATCGGGTACTATTTATGCTAGCTACATAAGTTATACCTTGTTAGAAAGCTACAATCTCATGCCATCCAAATATAAAAAAATTTAGCTTCCTAGCTCTTTAGGGGCCTTTAGAATTGCGATTTATATGAAGTCGTTAAAAACTTGGGTAATTTTGGGACATTTTTCGAAAAATGTCCGATATGCCCGCATATATATCGGGTACTATTTATGCTAGCTACATAAGTTATACCTTGTTAGAAAGCTACAATCTCATGCCATCCAAATATAAAAAAATTTAGCTTCCTAGCTCTTTAGGGGCCTTTAGAATTGCGATTTATATGAAGTCGTTAAAAACTGGGGTAATTTTGGGACATTTTTCGAAAAATGTCCGATATGCCCGCATATATATCGGGTACTATTTATGCTAGCTACATAAGTTATACCTTGTTAGAAAGCTACAATCTCATGCCATCCAAATATAAAAAAATTTAGCTTCCTAGCTAGGGCCTTTTAAAATTGCGATTTATATGAAGTCGTTAAAAACTGGGGTAATTTTGGGACATTTTTTGAAAAATGTCCGATATAACCGCATATTTATCGGGTACTATTTATGCTAGCTACATAAGTTATACCTTGTTACAAAGCTACAATCTCAAGCCATCCAAATATAAAAAAATTTAGCTTCCTAGCTCTTTAGGGCCTTTTAAAATTGCGATTTATATGAAGTCGTTAAAAACTGGGGTAATTTTGGGACATTTTTTGAAAAATGTCCGATATACCCGCATATATATCGGGTACTATTTATGCTAGCTACATAAGTTATACCTTGTTAGAAAGCTACAATCTCATGCCATCCAAATATAAAAAAATTTAGCTTCCTAGCTCTTTAGGGGCCTTTAGAATTGCGATTTATATGAAGTCGTTAAAAACTTGGGTAATTTTGGGACATTTTTCGAAAAATGTCCGATATGCCCGCATATATATCGGGTACTATTTATGCTAGCTACATAAGTTATACCTTGTTAGAAAGCTACAATCTCATGCCATCCAAATATAAAAAATTTAGCTTCCTAGCTCTTTAGGGGCCTTTAGAATTGCGATTTATATGAAGTCGTTAAAAACTTGGGTAATTTTGGGACATTTTTCGAAAAATGTCCGATATGCCCGCATATATATCGGGTACTATTTATGCTAGCTACATAAGTTATACCTTGTTAGAAAGCTACAATCTCATGCCATCCAAATATAAAAAAATTTAGCTTCCTAGCTCTTTAGGGGCCTTTAGAATTGCGATTTATATGAAGTCGTTAAAAACTGGGGTAATTTTGGGACATTTTTCGAAAAATGTCCGATATGCCCGCATATATATCGGGTACTATTTATGCTAGCTACATAAGTTATACCTTGTTAGAAAGCTACAATCTCATGCCATCCAAATATAAAAAAATTTAGCTTCCTAGCTAGGGCCTTTTAAAATTGCGATTTATATGAAGTCGTTAAAAACTGGGGTAATTTTGGGACATTTTTTGAAAAATGTCCGATATAACCGCATATATATCGGGTACTATTTATGCTAGCTACATAAGTTATACCTTGTTACAAAGCTACAATCTCAAGCCATCCAAATATAAAAAAATTTAGCTTCCTAGCTCTTTAGGGCCTTTTAAAATTGCGATTTATATGAAGTCGTTAAAAACTGGGGTAATTTTGGGACATTTTTTGAAAAATGTCCGATATACCCGCATATATATCGGGTACTATTTATGCTAGCTACATAAGTTATACCTTGTTAGAAAGCTACAATCTCATGCCATCCAAATATAAAAAAATTTAGCTTCCTAGCTCTTTAGGGGCCTTTAGAATTGCGATTTATATGAAGTCGTTAAAAACTTGGGTAATTTTGGGACATTTTTCGAAAAATGTCCGATATGCCCGCATATATATCGGGTACTATTTATGCTAGCTACATAAGTTACACCTTGTTAGAAAGCTACAATCTCATGCCATCCAAATATAAAAAATTTAGCTTCCTAGCTCTTTAGGGGCCTTTAGAATTGCGATTTATATGAAGTCGTTAAAAACTTGGGTAATTTTGGGACATTTTTTGAAAAATGTCCGATATACCCGCATATGTCCGATATACCCGCATATATATCGGGTACTATTTATGCTAGCTACATAAGTTATACCTTGTTAGAAAGCTACAATCTCATGCCATCCAAATATAAAAAAATTTAGCTTCCTAGCTCTTTAGGGCCTTTTAAAATTGCGATTTATATGAAGTCGTTAAAAACTGTGGTAATTTTGGACATTTTTTGATATACCCGCATATATATCGGGTAGTATTTATGCTAGCTACATAAGTTATACCTTGTTAGAAAGCTACAATCTCATGCCATCCAAATATAAAAAAATTTAGTTTCCTAGCTCTTTAGGGGCCTTTAGAATTGCGATTTATATGAAGTCGTTAAAAACTGGGGTAATTTTGGGACATTTTTTGAAAAATGTCCGATATACCCGCATATATATCGGGTACTATTTATGCTAGCTACATAAGTTATACCTTGTTAGAAAGCTACAATCTCATGCCATCCAAATATAAAAAAATTTAGCTTCCTAGCTCTTTAGGGGCCTTTAGAATTGCGATTTATATGAAGTCGTTAAAAACTGGGGTAATTTTGGGACATTTTTTGAAAAATGTCCGATATACCCGCATATATATCGGGTACTATTTATGCTAGCTATATAAGTTATACTTTGTTAGAAAGCTACAATCTCATGCCATCCAAATATAAAAAAAAATTAGCTTCCTAGCTCTTTAGGGCCTTTTAAAATTGCGATTTATATGAAGTCGTTAAAAACTGGGGTAATTTTGGGACATTTTTTGAAAAATGTCCGATATACCCGCATATATATCGGGTACTATTTATGCTAGCTACATAAGTTATACCTTGTTAGAAAGCTACAATCTCATGCCATCCAAATATAAAAAAATTTAGCTTCCTAGCTCTTTAGGGCCTTTTAAAATTGCGATTTATATGAAGTCGTTAAAAACTGGGGTAATTTTGGACATTTTTTGAAAAATGTCCGATATACCCGCATATATATCGGGTACTATTTATGCTAGCTACATAAGTTATACCTTGTTAGAAAGCTACAATCTCATGCCATCCAAATATAAAAAAATTTAGCTTCCTAGCTCTTTAGGGCCTTTTAAAATTGCGATTTATATGAAGTCGTTAAAAACTGGGGTAATTTTGGGACATTTTTTGAAAAATGTCCGATATACCCGCATATATATCGGGTACTATTTATGCTAGCTACATAAGTTATACCTTGTTAGAAAGCTACAATCACATGCCATCCAAATATAAAAAAATTTAGCTTCCTAGCTCTTTAGGGGCCTTTAGAATTGCGATTTATATGAAGTCGTTAAAAACTTGGGTAATTTTGGGACATTTTTCGAAAAATGTCCGATATGCCCGCATATATATCGGGTACTATTTATGCTAGCTACATAAGTTATACCTTGTTAGAAAGCTACAATCTCATGCCATCCAAATATAAAAAAAATTAGCTTCCTAGCTCTTTAGGGCCTTTTAAAATTGCGATTTATATGAAGTCGTTAAAAACTGGGGTAATTTTGGGACATTTTTTGAAAAATGTCCGATATACCCGCATATATATCGGGTACTATTTATGCTAGCTACATAAGTTATACCTTGTTAGAAAGCTACAATCTCATGCCATCCAAATATAAAAAAATTTAGCTTCCTAGCTCTTTAGGGCCTTTTAAAATTGCGATTTATATGAAGTCGTTAAAAACTGTGGTAATTTTGGACATTTTTTGAAAAATGTCCGATATACCCGCATATATATCGGGTAGTATTTATGCTAGCTACATAAGTTATACCTTGTTAGAAAGCTACAATCTCATGCCATCCAAATATAAAAAATTTAGTTTCCTAGCTCTTTAGGGCCTTTTAAAATTGCGATTTATATGAAGTCGTTAAAAACTGGGGTAATTTTGGGACATTTTTTGAAAAATGTCCGATATACCCGCATATATATCGGGCACTATTTTTGCTAGCTACATAAGTTATACCTTGTTAGAAAGCTACAATCTCATGCCATCCAAATATAAAAAAAATGTAGCTTCCTAGCTCTTTAGGGGCCTTTAGAATTGCGATTTATATGAAGTCGTTAAAAACTTGGGTAATTTTGGGACATTTTTCGAAAAATGTCCGATATGCCCGCATATATATCGGGTACTATTTATGCTAGCTACATAAGTTATACCTTGTTAGAAAGCTACAATCTCATGCCATCCAAATATAAAAAAATTTAGCTTCCTAGCTCTTTAGGGGCCTTTAGAATTGCGATTTATATGAAGTCGTTAAAAACTTGGGTAATTTTGGGACATTTTTCGAAAAATGTCCGATATGCCCGCATATATATCGGGTACTATTTATGCTAGCTACATAAGTTATACCTTGTTAGAAAGCTACAATCTCATGCCATCCAAATATAAAAAAATTTAGCTTCCTAGCTCTTTAGGGCCTTTTAAAATTGCGATTTATATGAAGTCGTTAAAAACTGGGGTAATTTTGGACATTTTTTGAAAAATGTCCGATATACCCGCATATATATCGGGTACTATTTATGCTAGCTACATAAGTTATACCTTGTTAGAAAGCTACAATCTCATGCCATCCAAATATAAAAAAATTAGCTTCCTAGCTCTTTAGGGGCCTTTAGAATTGCGATTTATATGAAGTCGTTAAAAACTGGGGTAATTTTGGGAAATTTTTTGAAAATGTCCGATATACCCGCATATATATCGGGTACTATTTATGCTAGCTACATAAGTTATACCTTGTTAGAAAGCTACAATCTCATGCCATCCAAATATAAAAAAATTTAGCTTCCTAGCTCTTTAGGGGCCTTTAGAATTGCGATTTATATGAAGTCGTTAAAAACTGGGGTAATTTTGGGACATTTTTTGAAAAATGTCCGATATACCCGCATATATATCGGGTACTATTTATGCTAGCTATATAAGTTATACTTTGTTAGAAAGCTACAATCTCATGCCATCCAAATATAAAAAAAATAGCTTCCTAGCTCTTTAGGGCCTTTTAAAATTGCGATTTATATGAAGTCGTTAAAAACTGGGGTAATTTTGGGACATTTTTTGAAAAATGTCCGATATACCCGCATATATATCGGGTACTATTTATGCTAGCTACATAAGTTATACCTTGTTAGAAAGCTACAATCTCATGCCATCCAAATATAAAAAAATTTAGCTTCCTAGCTCTTTAGGGGCCTTTAGAATTGCGATTTATATGAAGTCGTTAAAAACTTGGGTAATTTTGGGACATTTTTCGAAAAATGTCCGATATGCCCGCATATATATCGGGTACTATTTATGCTAGCTACATAAGTTATACCTTGTTAGAAAGCTACAATCTCATGCCATCCAAATATAAAAAAATTTAGCTTCCTAGCTCTTTAGGGGCCTTTTAAAATTGCGATTTATATGAAGTCGTTAAAAACTGGGGTAATTTTGGGACATTTTTTGAAAAATGTCCGATATACCCGCATATATATCGGGTACTATTTATGCTAGCTACATAAGTTATACCTTGTTAGAAAGCTACAATCTCATGCCATCCAAATCTAAAAAAATTTAGCTTCCTAGCTCTTTAGGGGCCTTTAGAATTGCGATTTATATGAAGTCGTTAAAAACTTGGGTAATTTTGGGACATTTTTCGAAAATGTCCGATATGCCCGCATATATATCGGGTACTATTATGCTAGCTACATAAGTTATACCTTGTTAGAAAGCTACAATCTCATGCCATCCAAATATAAAAAAATTTAGCTTCCTAGCTCTTTAGGGGCCTTTAGAATTGCGATTTATATGAAGTCGTTAAAAACTGGGGTAATTTTGGGACATTTTTCGAAAAATGTCCGATATGCCCGCATATATATCGGGTACTATTTATGCTAGCTACATAAGTTATACCTTGTTAGAAAGCTACAATCTCATGCCATCCAAATATAAAAAAAATTAGCTTCCTAGCTCTTTAGGGCCTTTTAAAATTGCGATTTATATGAAGTCGTTAAAAACTGGGGTAATTTTGGACATTTTTTGAAAAATGTCCGATATACCCGCATATATATCGGGTACTATTTATGCTAGCTACATAAGTTATACCTTGTTAGAAAGCTACAATCTCATGCCATCCAAATATAAAAAAATTTAGCTTCCTAGCTCTTTAGGGGCCTTTAGAATTGCGATTTATATGAAGTCGTTAAAAACTGGGGTAATTTTGGGAAATTTTTTGAAAAATGTCCGATATACCCGCATATATATCGGGTACTATTTATGCTAGCTACATAAGTTATACCTTGTTAGAAAGCTACAATCTCATGCCATCGAAATATAAAAAATTTAGCTTCCTAGCTCTTTAGGGGCCTTTAGAATTTCGATTTATATGAAGTCGTTAAAAACTGGGGTAATTTTGGGACATTTTTTGAAAAATGTCCGATATACCCGCATATATATCGGGTACTATTTATGCTAGCTATATAAGTTATACTTTGTTAGAAAGCTACAATCTCATGCCATCCAAATATAAAAAAAAATAGCTTCCTAGCTCTTTAGGGCCTTTTAAAATTGCGATTTATATGAAGTCGTTAAAAACTGGGGTAATTTTGGGACATTTTTTGAAAAATGTCCGATATACCCGCATATATATCGGGTACTATTTATGCTAGCTACATAAGTTATACCTTGTTAGAAAGCTACAATCTCATGCCATCCAAATATAAAAAAATTTAGCTTCCTAGCTCTTTAGGGCCTTTTAAAATTGCGATTTATATGAAGTCGTTAAAAACTGGGGTAATTTTGGGACATTTTTTGAAAAATGTCCGATATACCCGCATATATATCGGGTACTATTTATGCTAGCTACATAAGTTATAACTTGTTAGAAAGCTACAATCTCATGCCATCCAAATATAAAAAAATTTAGCTTCCTAGCTCTTTAGGGGCCTTTAGAATTGCGATTTATATGAAGTCGTTAAAAACTTGGGTAATTTTGGGACATTTTTCGAAAAATGTCCGATATGCCCGCATATATATCGGGTACTATTTATGCTAGCTACATAAGTTATACCTTGTTAGAAAGCTACAATCTCATGCCATCCAAATATAAAAAAAATTAGCTTCCTAGCTCTTTAGGGCCTTTTAAAATTGCGATTTATATGAAGTCGTTAAAAACTGGGGTAATTTTGGGACATTTTTTGAAAAATGTCCGATATACCCGCATATATATCGGGTACTATTTATGCTAGCTACATAAGTTATACCTTGTTAGAAAGCTACAATCTCATGCCATCCAAATATAAAAAAATTTAGCTTCCTAGCTCTTTAGGGCCTTTTAAAATTGCGATTTATATGAAGTCGTTAAAAACTGTGGTAATTTTGGACATTTTTTGAAAAATGTCCGATATACCCGCATATATATCGGGTAGTATTTATGCTAGCTACATAAGTTATACCTTGTTAGAAAGCTACAATCTCATGCCATCCAAATATAAAAAAATTTAGTTTCCTAGCTCTTTAGGGCCTTTTAAAATTGCGATTTATATGAAGTCGTTAAAAACTGGGGTAATTTTGGGACATTTTTTGAAAAATGTCCGATATACCCGCATATATATCGGGTACTATTTTTGCTAGCTACATAAGTTATACCTTGTTAGAAAGCTACAATCTCATGCCATCCAAATATAAAAAAATTTAGCTTCCTAGCTCTTTAGGGGCCTTTAGAATTGCGATTTATATGAAGTCGTTAAAAACTTGGGTAATTTTGGGACATTTTTCGAAAAATGTCCGATATGCCCGCATATATATCGGGTACTATTTATGCTAGCTACATAAGTTATACCTTGTTAGAAAGCTACAATCTCATGCCATCCAAATATAAAAAAATTTAGCTTCCTAGCTCTTTAGGGGCCTTTAGAATTGCGATTTATATGAAGTCGTTAAAAACTTGGGTAATTTTGGGACATTTTTCGAAAAATGTCCGATATGCCCGCATATATATCGGGTACTATTTATGCTAGCTACATAAGTTATACCTTGTTAGAAAGCTACAATCTCATGCCATCCAAATATAAAAAAATTTAGCTTCCTAGCTCTTTAGGGCCTTTTAAAATTGCGATTTATATGAAGTCGTTAAAAACTGGGGTAATTTTGGACATTTTTTGAAAAATGTCCGATATACCCGCATATATATCGGGTACTATTTATGCTAGCTACATAAGTTATACCTTGTTAGAAAGCTACAATCTCATGCCATCCAAATATAAAAAAATTTAGCTTCCTAGCTCTTTAGGGGCCTTTAGAATTGCGATTTATATGAAGTCGTTAAAAACTGGGGTAATTTTGGGAAATTTTTTGAAAAATGTCCGATATACCCGCATATATATCGGGTACTATTTATGCTAGCTACATAAGTTATACCTTCTTAGAAAGCTAAAATCTCATGCCATCCAAATGTAAAAAAATTTAGCTTCCTAGCTCTTTAGGGGCCTTTAGAATTGCGATTTATATGAAGTCGTTAAAAACTGGGGTAATTTTGGGACATTTTTTGAAAAATGTCCGATATACCCGCATATATATCGGGTACTATTTATGCTAGCTATATAAGTTATACTTTGTTAGAAAGCTACAATCTCATGCCATCCAAATATAAAAAAAAAATAGCTTCCTAGCTCTTTAGGGCCTTTTAAAATTGCGATTTATATGAAGTCGTTAAAAACTGGGGTAATTTTGGGACATTTTTTGAAAAATGTCCGATATACCCGCATATATATCGGGTACTATTTATGCTAGCTACATAAGTTATACCTTGTTAGAAAGCTACAATCTCATGCCATCCAAATATAAAAAAATTTAGCTTCCTAGCTCTTTAGGGCCTTTTAAAATTGCGATTTATATGAAGTCGTTAAAAACTGGGGTAATTTTGGACATTTTTTGAAAAATGTCCGATATACCCGCATATATATCGGGTACTATTTATGCTAGCTACATAAGTTATACCTTGTTAGAAAGCTACAATCTCATGCCATCCAAATATAAAAAAATTTAGCTTCCTAGCTCTTTAGGGCCTTTTAAAATTGCGATTTATATGAAGTCGTTAAAAACTGGGGTAATTTTGGGACATTTTTGAAAAATGTCCGATATACCCGCATATATATCGGGTACTATTTATGCTAGCTACATAAGTTATACCTTGTTAGAAAGCTACAATCTCATGCCATCCAAATATAAAAAAATTTAGCTTCCTAGCTCTTTAGGGGCCTTTAGAATTGCGATTTATATGAAGTCGTTAAAAACTTGGGTAATTTTGGGACATTTTTCGAAAAATGTCCGATATGCCCGCATATATATCGGGTACTATTTATGCTAGCTACATAAGTTATACCTTGTTAGAAAGCTACAATCTCATGCCATCCAAATATAAAAAAATTTAGCTTCCTAGCTCTTTAGGGGCCTTTAGAATTGCGATTTATATGAAGTCGTTAAAAACTGGGGTAATTTTGGGACATTTTTCGAAAAATGTCCGATATGCCCGCATATATATCGGGTACTATTTATGCTAGCTACATAAGTTATACCTTGTTACAAAGCTACAATCTCATGCCATCCAAATATAAAAAAATTTAGCTTCCTAGCTCTTTAGGGCCTTTTAAAATTGCGATTTATATGAAGTCGTTAAAAACTGGGGTAATTTTGGGACATTTTTTGAAAATGTCCGATATACCCGCATATATATCGGGTACTATTTATGCTAGCTACATAAGTTATACCTTGTTACAAAGCTACAATCTCATGCCATCCAAATATAAAAAAATTTAGCTTCCTAGCTCTTTAGGGCCTTTTAAAATTGCGATTTATATGAAGTCGTTAAAAACTGGGGTAATTTTGGGACATTTTTTGAAAAATGTCCGATATACCCGCATATATATCGGGTACTATTTATGCTAGCTACATAAGTTATACCTTGTTAGAAAGCTACAATCTCATGCCATCCAAATATAAAAAAATTTAGCTTCCTAGCTCTTTAGGGGCCTTTAGAATTGCGATTTATATGAAGTCGTTAAAAACTTGGGTAATTTTGGGACATTTTTCGAAAAATGTCCGATATGCCCGCATATATATCGGGTACTATTTATGCTAGCTACATAAGTTATACCTTGTTAGAAAGCTACAATCTCATGCCATCCAAATATAAAAAATTTAGCTTCCTAGCTCTTTAGGGGCCTTTAGAATTGCGATTTATATGAAGTCGTTAAAAACTTGGGTAATTTTGGGACATTTTTCGAAAAATGTCCGATATGCCCGCATATATATCGGGTACTATTTATGCTAGCTACATAAGTTATACCTTGTTAGAAAGCTACAATTTCATGCCATCCAAATATAAACAAATTTAGCTTCCTAGCTCTTTAGGGGCCTTTAGAATTGCGATTTATATGACGTCGTTAAAAACTGGGGTAATTTTGGGACATTTTTTGAAAAATGTCCGATATACCCGCATATATATCGGGTACTATTTATGCTAGCTATATAAGTTATACTTTGTTAGAAAGCTACGATCTCATGCCATCCAAATATAAAAAAGTTTAGCTTCCTAGCTCTTTAGGGCCTTTTAAAATTGCGATTTATATGAAGTCGTTAAAAACTGGGGTAATTTTGGGACATTTTTTGAAAAATGTCCGATATACCCGCATATATATCGGGTAGTATTTATGCTAGCTACATAAGTTATACCTTGTTAGAAAGCTACAATCTCATGCCATCCAAATATAAAAAAATTTAGCTTCCTAGCTCTTTAGGGCCTTTTAAAATTGCGATTTATATGAAGTCGTTAAAAACTGGGGTAATTTTGGGAAATTTTTTGAAAAATGTCCGATATACCCGCATATATATCGGGTACTATTTATGCTAGCTACATAAGTTATACCTTGTTAGAAAGCTACAATCTCATGCCATCCAAATATAAAAAAATTTAGCTTCCTAGCTCTTTAGGGCCTTTTAAAATTGCGATTTATATGAAGTCGTTAAAAACTGTGGTAATTTTGGACATTTTTTGAAAAATGTCCGATATACCCGCATATATATCGGGTAGTATTTATGCTAGCTACATAAGTTATACCTTGTTAGAAAGCTACAATCTCATGCCATCCAAATATAAAAAAATTTAGTTTCCTAGCTCTTTAGGGCCTTTTAAAATTGCGATTTATATGAAGTCGTTAAAAACTGGGGTAATTTTGGGACATTTTTTGAAAAATGTCCGATATACCCGCATATATATCGGGTACTATTTTTGCTAGCTACATAAGTTATACCTTGTTAGAAAGCTACAATCTCATGCCATCCAAATATAAAAAAATTTAGCTTCCTAGCTCTTTAGGGGCCTTTAGAATTGCGATTTATATGAAGTCGTTAAAAACTTGGGTAATTTTGGGACATTTTTCGAAAAATGTCCGATATGCCCGCATATATATCGGGTACTATTTATGCTAGCTACATAAGTTATACCTTGTTAGAAAGCTACAATCTCATGCCATCCAAATATAAAAAAATTTAGCTTCCTAGCTCTTTAGGGGCCTTTAGAATTGCGATTTATATGAAGTCGTTAAAAACTTGGGTAATTTTGGGACATTTTTCGAAAAATGTCCGATATGCCCGCATATATATCGGGTACTATTTATGCTAGCTACATAAGTTATACCTTGTTAGAAAGCTACAATCTCATGCCATCCAAATATAAAAAAATTTAGCTTCCTAGCTCTTTAGGGCCTTTTAAAATTGCGATTTATATGAAGTCGTTAAAAACTGGGGTAATTTTGGACATTTTTTGAAAAATGTCCGATATACCCGCATATATATCGGGTACTATTTATGCTAGCTACATAAGTTATACCTTGTTAGAAAGCTACAATCTCATGCCATCCAAATATAAAAAAATTTAGCTTCCTAGCTCTTTAGGGGCCTTTAGAATTGCGATTTATATGAAGTCGTTAAAAACTGGGGTAATTTTGGGAAATTTTTTGAAAAATGTCCGATATACCCGCATATATATCGGGTACTATTTATGCTAGCTACATAAGTTATACCTTGTTAGAAAGCTACAATCTCATGCCATCCAAATATAAAAAAATTTAGCTTCCTAGCTCTTTAGGGGCCTTTAGAATTGCGATTTATATGAAGTCGTTAAAAACTGGGGTAATTTTGGGACATTTTTGAAAAATGTCCGATATACCCGCATATATATCGGGTACTATTTATGCTAGCTATATAAGTTATACTTTGTTAGAAAGCTACAATCTCATGCCATCCAAATATAAAAAAAAAATAGCTTCCTAGCTCTTTAGGGCCTTTTAAAATTGCGATTTATATGAAGTCGTTAAAACTGGGGTAATTTTGGGACATTTTTTGAAAAATGTCCGATATACCCGCATATATATCGGGTACTATTTATGCTAGCTACATAAGTTATACCTTGTTAGAAAGCTACAATCTCATGCCATCCAAATAGCTTCCTAGCTCTTTAGGGCCTTTTAAAATTGCGATTTATATGAAGTCGTTAAAAACTGTGGTAATTTTGGACATTTTTTGAAAAATGTCCGATATACCCGCATATATATCGGGTAGTATTTATGCTAGCTACATAAGTTATACCTTGTTAGAAAGCTACAATCTCATGCCATCCAAATATAAAAAAATTTAGTTTCCTAGCTCTTTAGGGCCTTTTAAAATTGCGATTTATATGAAGTCGTTAAAAACTGGGGTAATTTTGGGACATTTTTTGAAAAATGTCCGATATACCCGCATATATATCGGGTACTATTTTTGCTAGCTACATAAGTTATACCTTGTTAGAAAGCTACAATCTCATGCCATCCAAATATAAAAAAATTTAGCTTCCTAGCTCTTTAGGGGCCTTTAGAATTGCGATTTATATGAAGTCGTTAAAAACTTGGGTAATTTTGGGACATTTTTCGAAAAATGTCCGATATGCCCGCATATATATCGGGTACTATTTATGCTAGCTACATAAGTTATACCTTGTTAGAAAGCTACAATCTCATGCCATCCAAATATAAAAAAATTTAGCTTCCTAGCTCTTTAGGGGCCTTTAGAATTGCGATTTATATGAAGTCGTTAAAAACTTGGGTAATTTTGGGACATTTTTCGAAAAATGTCCGATATGCCCGCATATATATCGGGTACTATTTATGCTAGCTACATAAGTTATACCTTGTTAGAAAGCTACAATCTCATGCCATCCAAATATAAAAAAATTTAGCTTCCTAGCTCTTTAGGGCCTTTTAAAATTGCGATTTATATGAAGTCGTTAAAAACTGGGGTAATTTTGGACATTTTTTGAAAAATGTCCGATATACCCGCATATATATCGGGTACTATTTATGCTAGCTACATAAGTTATACCTTGTTAGAAAGCTACAATCTCATGCCATCCAAATATAAAAAAATTTAGCTTCCTAGCTCTTTAGGGGCCTTTAGAATTGCGATTTATATGAAGTCGTTAAAAACTGGGGTAATTTTGGGAAATTTTTTGAAAAATGTCCGATATACCCGCATATATATCGGGTACTATTTATGCTAGCTACATAAGTTATACCTTGTTAGAAAGCTACAATCTCATGCCATCCAAATATAAAAAAATTTAGCTTCCTAGCTCTTTAGGGCCTTTAGAATTGCGATTTATATGAAGTCGTTAAAAACTGGGGTAATTTTGGGACATTTTTGAAAAATGTCCGATATACCCGCATATATATCGGGTACTATTTATGCTAGCTATATAAGTTATACTTTGTTAGAAAGCTACAATCTCATGCCATCCAAATATAAAAAAAAAATAGCTTCCTAGCTCTTTAGGGCCTTTTAAAATTGCGATTTATATGAAGTCGTTAAAAACTGGGGTAATTTTGGGACATTTTTTGAAAAATGTCCGATATACCCGCATATATATCGGGTACTATTTATGCTAGCTACATAAGTTATACCTTGTTAGAAAGCTACAATCTCATGCCATCCAAATATAAAAAAATTTAGCTTCCTAGCTCTTTAGGGCCTTTTAAAATTGCGATTTATATGAAGTCGTTAAAAACTGGGGTAATTTTGGACATTTTTTGAAAAATGTCCGATATACCCGCATATATATCGGGTACTATTTATGCTAGCTACATAAGTTATACCTTGTTAGAAAGCTACAATCTCATGCCATCCAAATATAAAAAAATTTAGCTTCCTAGCTCTTTAGGGCCTTTTAAAATTGCGATTTATATGAAGTCGTTAAAAACTGGGGTAATTTTGGGACATTTTTTGAAAAATGTCCGATATACCCGCATATATATCGGGTACTATTTATGCTAGCTACATAAGTTATACCTTGTTAGAAAGCTACAATCTCATGCCATCCAAATATAAAAAAATTTAGCTTCCTAGCTCTTTAGGGGCCTTTAGAATTGCGATTTATATGAAGTCGTTAAAAACTTGGGTAATTTTGGGACATTTTTCGAAAAATGTCCGATATGCCCGCATATATATCGGGTACTATTTATGCTAGCTACATAAGTTATACCTTGTTAGAAAGCTACAATCTCATGCCATCCAAATATAAAAAAATTTAGCTTCCTAGCTCTTTAGGGGCCTTTAGAATTGCGATTTATATGAAGTCGTTAAAAACTGGGGTAATTTTGGGACATTTTTCGAAAAATGTCCGATATGCCCGCATATATATCGGGTACTATTTATGCTAGCTACATAAGTTATACCTTGTTACAAAGCTACAATCTCATGCCATCCAAATATAAAAAAATTTAGCTTCCTAGCTCTTTAGGGCCTTTTAAAATTGCGATTTATATGAAGTCGTTAAAAACTGGGGTAATTTTGGGACATTTTTTGAAAAATGTCCGATATACCCGCATATATATCGGGTACTATTTATGCTAGCTACATAAGTTATACCTTGTTACAAAGCTACAATCTCATGCCATCCAAATATAAAAAAATTTAGCTTCCTAGCTCTTTAGGGCCTTTTAAAATTGCGATTTATATGAAGTCGTTAAAAACTGGGGTAATTTTGGGACATTTTTTGAAAAATGTCCGATATACCCGCATATATATCGGGTACTATTTATGCTAGCTACATAAGTTATACCTTGTTAGAAAGCTACAATCTCATGCCATCCAAATATAAAAAAATTTAGCTTCCTAGCTCTTTAGGGGCCTTTAGAATTGCGATTTATATGAAGTCGTTAAAAACTTGGGTAATTTTGGGACATTTTTCGAAAAATGTCCGATATGCCCGCATATATATCGGGTACTATTTATGCTAGCTACATAAGTTATACCTTGTTAGAAAGCTACAATTTCATGCC